>NW_025333527.1:0-193277 GCF_019186645.2 Phyllostomus hastatus
GTGGTAATGGGAGGGAAGTGGGGAGGGTTGGGTGGGTGGGCTGGAATGGGAGTAAAAGGGAGAAAACTGTACTTGAACAATGATTAAAATAAAATTAAAAAAAGAAGAAGAAAAAGAAACTTTTATCTTATTTTAAAAAAAGTAAAACCAAGGATAAGTCCCTCTGATTAAATAATATTAATAGGTTATTTAAAATAAACTAGCTTTATTCATTGCCTGTAGCTTTTATCATAGCCTGAATCTTTGTCAAAATATACTGAAGTTGGAAAAACATGGCTTTTTAAAGCAAATCTGAGTTGTATAACTATATACTGCTCTCTCGTCATGTAAGCTTACAATAAAATAGAGTGTGCTTTTAGGAAAAGGATGGTCTGTGGAGTCAGAGCTAAATTCAAATGCCAGCTCTGCCTCTTATTAGTTGTGTGATATCAGACCAGTCAGAACTTCAAGGTTTCCATTTTTTATTTATTTATTTTTAATATGTTTTATTGATCATGGTATTACAGTTGTCCCATTTTACCTCTTTATTCTCCTCCACCCTGCACACCCCCTCTCACCCACATCCCCCCTCCCCTTTAGTTTATGCCCATTCTTCAGGTATGTAAGTTCTTCGGCTTCTACATTTCCTACACTAATCTTAACCTTCCTGTCCATCTTCTACCTACCATTCATTCTACTTATTCTCTGTACCTTTTCCCTCTCTCTCCCTACCCACTCCCCCACTGATAACCCTCCATGTGATCTCCATTTCTGTGATTCTGTTTCTGTTCTAGTTGTTAGCTTAGTTTGGTTCTGTTTTTTTTTTTTTTTTTTTAGGTTTGGTTGTTGATAGTTGTGAGTTGGTTATAATTTTCTTGTTCATATTTTTTATCTTCTTTTTCTTAGATAAGTCCCTTTAACTTTTCATATAAGGACTTGTAATTGGTGATGATGAACTCCTTTAACTTGACCTTATCCAGGAATAGTTTATTTTCCCTTCCATTCTAAACAATAGCTTTGCTGGATAGAATAATCTTGGATGTAGGTCCTTGCCTTTCATGACTTGTAATTCTTCTTTCCAGCCCATTCTTGCCTGTAAGGTTTCTTTTGAGAAATCAGCTGACAGTCTTATGGGAACTCCTTTGTAGGTAACTGTCTCCTTTTCTCTTGCTGCTTTTAGGATTCTCTCCTTTTCTTTAATCTTGGCTAATGTAATTATGATGGGCCTTGGTGTGTGCTTCCTTGGGTCCAACTTCTTTGTAATTCTCTGAGCTTTCTGGGCTTCCTGGAGGTCTATTTCCTTTGCCAAATTATGGAAGTTCTCCTTCATTATGTTTTCAAATGAGTTTTCAATTTCTTGCTCTTCCTCTTCTCTTTCTGGCACCCCTATGATTTGGATGTTGGAACATTTAAAGATGTCCTGGAGGTTCCTAAGCCTCTCATTTTTTTGAATTCTTGTTTCTTCATTATGTTCTGTTTGGTTGTTTCTTTCTTCCTTCTGATCCACACCATTGATTTGTGTCCCAGTTTCCACCCTGTCACTGTTGGCTCCCTGTACATTTCCCTTTATTTCACTTAGCATAGCCTTCATTTTTTCATCTAATTTGTGACCATATTCAACCAATTCTGTAAGCATCCTGATTGCTAGTGTTTTGAACTGTGCCTCTGATAGGTTGACTATCTGTCATTTAGTTGTATTTTTTTCTAGAGCTTTGATCTATTCTTTCATTTGGGCCTTTTTTTGTCTTGTCATGCCTGTTATGTATTAATGGGTGGAGTCTTAGGTGTTTACCAGAGTGGGGCACCCACATCACTGCGTTGTGATGCTGTATGTTGAGGAGGGCTTCAAGAGGGAACAATGCTGCTTGCTCTGCTCTCTGCTGGTTTTCAATCACTTCATCTGCTACCCACAATCAAATTGGGCCCTTCTGGTACTAATTCCTGGGTGGGTGGGCTTGTGTACATTCTAGGACCCTATGGGTCTATCCAACAAACTCTCCTATGAGGCCTCATAGGCAGCTTAGGCAGAAGACAGCTTAGGGAGAAGGCAGCTTTGCCACTATTGCCTCACAGGTGTTTTTCATCAGAGGTTTGAGGCTTTATTTCCCCGCACTGAAACCCTGGGTTTCACAGTCTGCCTTGCTCCCTAGTTGTTCCTCCTGGTTTATCTGTACATGAATGTGGGACCACCCAGTCTGCAAACCACTGCCTTGCTGGGTCCTCCAGCCACCACCTTGCCTTAAGCCCTCTCGGCCCAGCTGCCTGTCTCCACCCCTCCTACTGGTCTGGGTGAATGTTTCTTCTTTAACTCCTTGGTTGTCAGACTTCCATACAGTTTGATTTTCTTTAAGTTCTGGTTGTTTTTTGTTTTTAAATTTGTTCTTGTCCTTCTTTTCATTGTGCAAAAAGGCACATTGTGTCTATCTCCACCTCCATCTTGGCCAGAAGTCCATTTTTAAAATAAAGAAAAATTAACTGCATTTCCTCCACAACTACATGTAGGTTTAAATGATATTATTCATTTAAAATATCTAGCCTTTATTATGGGGTATATGATTGTAAATATTTTATTCTTCTTTAAGTTTCATGTTTTTTTTCCATTCTCTTAAGTTTCAGAATTTAGGTTCCTCATAATGTTTCTGCTAACTTTACACATTCACTGGGTAGGTCTGTTTATGTGCTGACAGTATGAATTACCAAATATGACTTACCAAATAGGCCTAGTATCTAGAAACTGAGCATTGTTACTTTGGGTGATATGGCATATAAGTTATAAATCTTTCAAAGTTATTGATTATTCTTTCCTATACTTTCTATCTAAAGAACAGGTCCTCTATAATCCATTTGTGTAATGTAAATAAGCTCCCAGATAATATAAATTGGTTCAGTATGACCCCTTCCCAATAACTTGTAGTGAAGGTGAGAGAAGAGGTGAGGGGCAAAGAGAGAAGTGGACTGTGTATTATTTATCCAGGTCTATGGCTTTCCTGTAACTCACCTGTCTGGCTTTTGATGAAACAGTGCTGTATTCTGTCACTAAATCCCACTTTCTTGCATTAATTAGCTAAGGTTCTTATACTCACATCAAAAATATTACTAAATCCCTGGTCCCCATGGCCTTCATGCCAGAGGAAGCCCATTACACTTCTAAGAATTGTATAATAGATGTTGGAAATATTTCCTATGCACAGGACTCAGTATTATATGGTTCATTAGGTTTTGTTGTGGCTGGTCTTGAGCTTTTATGTGTTAACTAGTAGAATAAGAAGATCTTGTGATGTTGGAGTAAGGGGATTTGTCTTGGTGATTTTAGGATGCTGGTTCCATTGTGGGTATAATTTTGCAAAGCTAAGAATCCAGGAAAGAATCACCCAAAAAGGAATTACAAATCAGATTTTACATGAAAATACCCATGCTGACCCAGAAAGAAAACAAACAAAAGGCAACAGCACCAGGTGGGCATTCTTGAGCACAGAAACCGAAATATAATTCCCTAAATAAATGTGAACACAATTGAGATCAACTATATAAGACATTGCACATACCATAAAAATGTTTGCAATCACGTAAAGTATATGTACATTGTAAATATATATACATATCACATATATTACTAAATTCTTGACAAAAAGTTTTTTAGTCTAGAATCTTGATGGGAATGAAATAAAAAAGTCTTACCCTGAAAATTCCCAAATTCTTGCCATTATAAAAGTAAACATATAAATTTTCACTTCTTGTATACATACTCTTATAGGTGCCTGAAAGAAGCAAATATAGTCAAATGAGGCTCTATAGGATCCCAACAGACAAATCACAAGTATAATATACAAATTTCCATAATATAGGAGGAAACATAATGTTGTGAGTGAGAGTTACTGGGAATAAAATATATGGTAATTAGACTCTGGAGAATTTCAGATGCAGTAATTATAATATAAAAACTATCAACAGTTTATACAGCTTAAATAATTACACAGATAAAATAAAAAATATGAGAAAGAAATCTATAGAAAACAAGACCAGGAAACTATGGAAAAGAATCCTAAGAACTTACAAAATTTGAAATGTAGTCACTGAAATAAAAATAAACCTCAATGGCTCAATCAAACAGCAGACCAGACATTATTCAAGAGATAATTACCAAAATGGAAGTTAGAATTAAAGAAATTATCTGGAATGTAGCAGGAAGAGATAAAGAAAAAAGTTTTGTAATGTGATATTAAAGACTCTAAAAGACAGAGTGTAAAAGTATAAATTGTAAAAAGTAGAGAGAATGGGAAATAAACAAATTTTCAAGAAAAAGCTAACAAATTTATAGTAATTATAAAGGATATCAAATATCAGTGATCAAGAAGTATTTTTAAAAAATCAGGGAAAATGAAACAACAAATCCACACTTTGACACATCAAAACTAAACTGCAGAATACTAAAGACAAGGGGAAGAGGCCAAAGAGAAAAGATAATGTAATAACAAAATAGTAGTTTGTATATAACAAAATTCTCAACAGCAACAAAAAACCATAACACATTGTAATTATGCTTTTCAATAGCTAAAATAACAGTTAATCTATAATTGCATACCTAGGTAAGCCATAATCAAAGAGTGAGCATGAAATAGAGACATTTTCAGACACATAAGAACTGAGAAAATTTACCTCCAAGAGATCCCCACTGTAAGAAAACACTTCAGGAATGCATTTTAAGAAAAAGAAAATTGATCTTACAAACTGGCAGAGATGCAAGGAAGAGTACATCTCTATGTGAAGCCAGCACTAAGTGAATACATTCTTTTTATTTACAGTTTGAAATAAAAAATTATCGAAGTACAAATTGTTCAGGACAGGGGAAACATGGCACAATTTAAAAAGAATTACCAGGACTTCCAGCCTAGATGGAGGCATAGGTGGATACACTGTGACTCCTCACACAACCAAAAGAAGGATAACAACAAATTTAAAAAAAATCAACTAGAACTGCCAGAAAATCAAATTGTATGGAAGTCTGACAACTAAGAAGTTAAAGAAGAAACATTCATCCAGACCTGTAGAAGGGGTGGAGGCAGACAGCCTGGATGGAGAGGACTTACACCAAGGCAATAGCTAGAGGACCAGGCAGGTGGCAGCTGGAGGAGTGGATGGTCCCACATTCACATGCAGATAAACCAGGAGGAACTGGGAGGCTACACAGACTGTTCAACCCAGGGTTCCAGTGTGGGGAAATAGAGCCTCAAAGCCTCTGACTGAAAAAAATCTGTGGGGCTTGGGTCAGCAGTGGGACAAACTCCTAGCCTCACTGGAGAGTTTGTTGGAGAGACCCAAAAGATCCCAGGAGGAACACAAACCCACCCGCCCAGGAATCAGGACTAGGAAGGCCCAATTTACTTGCATATAGCGGCAGACAGGACTGGAATCAGAGAGCTGAGCAGGCCTCATTGTTCTCTCTCAGGCCCTTCCCCCACACTCAGCACCACAGATAGCCCCACCCTGGTGAATACCTAAGGGTCCACTCTTACTACATAACGGGTGTGCTGAGACAAAAAAAAATAATAATAATAAAGGCCCAAATAAAAGAACAGAAAAAAGCTCCAGAAAAAATACAACAAAGTAACAAAGAGATAGCCAAGCTATCAGATGCACAGTTCAAAACCCTGGTGATCAGGATGCTCACAGAACTGGTTGAGTATAGTCACAAAATAGAGAAAAAAGTGAAGGCTATGAACAGTGAAATAAAGGGAACTGACAGTGAGGAGAAGGAAACCAGGACTCAAATCAATAGTTTGGAGAAGGAAGAAAGAAACAACCAAACAGAACATAATGAAGAAACAAGAATTCAAAAAAATGAGAGGCTTAGGAACCTCCAGAACATCTTTAAATGTTTCAATATCCAAATCATAGGGGTGCCAGAAGGAGAAAAGGAAGAGCAAAAAATTGAAAACATATTTGAAAACATAATGAAGGAGAACTTCCATAATTTGGCAAAGGAAATAGACCTCCAGGAAGCCCAGAAAGCTCAGAGAATTACAAAGAAGTTGGACCCAAGGAAGCACACACCAAGGCCCATCATAATTACATTAGCCAAGATTAAAGAAAAGGAGAGAATCCTAAAAGCAGCAAGAGAAAAGGAGACAGTTACCTACAAAGGAGTTCCCATAAGACTGTCAGCTGATTTCTCAAAAGAAACCTTACAGGCAAGAATGGGCTGGAAAGAAGAATTACAAGTCATGAAAGGCAAGGACCTACATCCAAGATTATTCTATCCAGCAAAGCTATCGTTTAGAATGGAAGGGAAAATAAACTATTCCTGGATAAGGTCAAGTTAAAGGAGTTCATCATCACCAATTACAAGTCCTTATATGAAAAGTTAAAGGGACTTATCTAAGAAAAAGAAGATAAAAAATATGAACAAGAAAATTATAACCAACTCACAACTATCAACAACCAAACCTAAAAAAAAAAAACAAAAAAAAAAAAACAAAACCAGAACCAAACTAAGCAAACAACTAGAACAGAAACAGAATTACAGAAATGGAGATCACATGGAGGGTTATCTGTGGGAAGGCCATGGACAGAGAGTATGGGGAAAATGGTCCAGGGAATAAGTAGCATAAACAGTGGGCATAAAATAGACAGGGGGAGGTTAAGAATAGTGTAAGAAATGGAGAAGCCAAAGAACTTATATGTATGACCCATGGACATGAACTAATGGTAGGGCAAATGCAGGTGGGACAGGGTGTTCAGGTGGAGGGGAATAAAGAGAGGAAAATGGGACAACTGTAACAGCATAATCAATAAAATATATTTTTTAAAATTACCAAATTCTTAAATAAAAAGACTACAGGTCAGAACAGAGAAAATGTATTTTTCTATTCTAGTTAAAGGTTCTAAGTGGAGAAACTAGAGATTTATATCAGAACTTATTAGAGATCTTCTTTGTAGTTTTGTTTTACACCCGAAAAGAATCTTCAGGCACTGTCAATCCTTCCTTGTCTTTTTAAAAACATTTTTCTGGCCACTGTTTGTGTCAACATTAATTGATAACATCTGGTAAGTATTCAGAGTGATTAGCCATTAATAAGAAATATTTAAATAAGAATTCTGGGAAGTTCTAATGCATATTAACTCTCCTTCCCAATTAAAGAACTAGATACTTCTGAGCAAGCCTTTCAATGTGCTTCTACAAATCACTGTTTACACTACTAAACAGAAAAGGACAGAGTCAATGCCTTTATACTTTGTATTTCTTGAATCTGTTTCATTCAACATAATTCCTCAAAGATTATGTATCATGCTTTCCTCCTTAAAGCCTCTCACTTCTTTACCATATAATTCAGCTACAGTAGGCCAAGACATATTCATTGCACAGCTAAAACAATTACTTCTTACATTTTCTGAATGAATTTTTTTCTGGTCTGAAGATAATTTATCTTAAAGAAAAAGTTTTCTTATCTCTTTTCCTATTCATTAATACACTTTTTTCTGGCATCTCTAAGCTTAAAAGTCTCCTTATCTTCTTAATAAAATATAAATGAAATGGTCCTTTCAGTATTTTTACTACCTTTGGATATAGGGTGTTAGTTTTTTGATACAATTATTAAAATTTAAGTACCTACAATTTATATATATATTCTTTAAAAATTGACCTCAAGGGAAATTCCATCTGTACTTTTCATGCCTTACTTTGATCCTTTATACAGTTTAAATTCTATCAAGAAAATTCTCACTAGAGTGTGCAGAATGGGCAATTAGCCAGGATAAGCCATGCGTACCCAATCTAATCACATGATTCCTTAAAAGCAGAGAATTTTCTCCATATGGAGTCTGAGAGATGCCACATAAAGAGAAGTTAGAGAGATTTAAAATATAAGAAGTATATTTCTGCTGTGACTGAAAGGAGCCATGTGAAAAGAATGAGGTATAACACAGGCAGCTTCAAGGAGCAAAGACTAAACCCCTTCTGACAGGCAGCAAGGAAGTAGAGACCTTAATCCTTAATCCTTCAGGAAATGAACTTTACCAACAACCTGAATGAACTTAGAAGTGCAATTTTCCCCAGAGCCTTCAGACAAGACCCATCCAAGACAAGACAGTAATTTTGGCCTTGTGATGCCTTGAGCAGAGAATCCAGCTTAGCTACATCGAGCCCAGATTCCTGACCCACAATACTGTGAAGGTAAAAAAAAAAATGCATGATTTTAAGTCATTAATTATGTATTAATTTGGTATAGCAGCAATAGAAAACTCATACACTCACAACTCTCTTCCCTTGGAGAGCCCTAATTGCTGGAAGCGAGCCTATCTTTCCTCTTATCTTTGATAGGGGACTCAAAAGTTGGAAAATTTTACTTTAAGGTAAACAGTTAATAAGCCTAGTAGGTAATGTAAACGTTAAAGCTGTTGTTTCAGGAACTGCAGGTACAGCCCATCCTGGCTCCTGGGAGAAACAGCTGATTTCCTAGGTCACAGTTAAAGACCACCACCTGGGCACAGCTGGGGACATCTGAGCTGTTGTATTCCATGGAGAGATAGACAACCTCCCAACTGGGGTGGGGGTGGGGGGAGGTGGGAGGTGGGAGGTTGAGTGGTTTGGGGAGAGAGGGTAAGGAGGGAGATATAGCTAACCACCCAGGTCAAGAATGCTGCAGTTTTTTAAACCAAATCTCCCCTGAATTTCAAAACCCCTCATCGCAATTTGCTCTCTGTTATTAAAAGACTGACTTGAAAGGAAATGTAAGACGATACATCAGGGTACAGTCTCACCACCTTCTCAGATCCCAGCCATCTGAATAAAGCACCCATAATGATTCAATCCCTGTCTCTGCTTATTGTGTCTGGTAGGTGACAGGCAGCACCAATGCTGGCTTTTCCGGTTTCACATTTATGATGTTGGTTTTCACAGTATCTAGATTGTAGATAATTATAAGCCCAGCCTTCCCTTGGTGGCTACACTAACTTCCAAAATTCTTTTCCTCAAGGCTTTTCATCTCTTCTATTCCACCAATTCTTTTGAGGAGAAGGTCAAAATTAGAATAGCAGTTTCTGTTCTTGTCTTTTGGGAGATGAAATCATCAGTAAGGCAAGTCAAGAACTTGTCAGATACTCTGATTTTAGCCAACTGAGACTTCCAGCAAATGTCCAGAAAGTCCCTATTTTGCTGCTGTGCCAGTTCTATAATTTGTGTCAGGAACACATCATCCATTTCTTCCATCTGTTAGTCTCTCACTTTCAAATGTAATAATTACAAAGAAACAGCATTTATATGTTTAGCTCAGATATGATAATGGTGTTACTTCAACACTTCTTTTACCATCTCAGAAATGCTCCCTATTTTGAAGTCATTCAACACTAAGTCACAGAGACTTGGATTTTGTTATCTTGTTACTCCCACAAGCCTGGCTGTAGGACTTCAAGTGATATTATTGCTCTCATGCAAAGGGCTCAATACTCAATCAGACTTACCAAGAACAAGTCTTACCCAACACCAAGCTGGAGCCACAGTCAATGCTAAATCATAATCTAGGACACACTAACCCTATCAGAATCACGTTTCCAAAGCTGCTTCCACTCTGGAGTATATCTGGAGTGACAAGCACTAGCAATGACTGTTAGAAACTTTACAGGGAAGCTTCTTAGTTTGTAGTTTTTCAGATTTTATTCCTTACTAGTCATGTAGTTACAAAGATTATGTGACTGCTTCTATTATCCAGTAGAGCTGTGTCTCAAAAATCATACATTGTAAATTTATTTATAATAATCAGTTCTAACAAGCCAGAAATTATCTGCTAAAAAGATACCTGGTGAATGTACAACAGCTCCTGGAAGACCTTTGTTTATCTTCCAGCTGGTAAATTCCACCAAAATAGTCACAAGGAGATCTGGTCCAGTCAAAATGGCTTGCCTTGATGGACATGAAGAAATTGAATTACAGTCTCACTTTTCTTCCAGGTCCCAGTTAGTGTCAAAACCACTACTTTCCTTTGAGGCTCAGAATTTGTCTTTCCTTTCTCAGGGGCCAAAGTTGGTCCACTCCCTCTCCCACTTCATTACAATTTGATCTCTGGTGCCTCCCACTTCCTCAGTTCCCCCGCTAATGCTTGTCCAGTCTAGAGCTATACTCCAGGTACTGAAAGTCAAGGCTTCTGTTACATTGTTTCATTTTTTTGTTGATGTTGTTTTCTGCGTGAGGCTCCTACACCATGAAGATGAATGGATTAAGAAAAGCATACTGGCATTATGACAGTATATGCGGATCTCTGTTATCTGTTTCAGCCCCAATGCATTCAGGGACCCGGCATATATTAGGATATCTTCCTGATGTTGGTTCCTGCTGGCCCTTCTCTCATGATTTGTATGTGTGTTTTGACTGGTTTCAATTGCTTGTTTCCTTTGTGAGTTTCCTTCTTTAGGACATCACTGAGATTAAACCTTACCACCTTATGTGATCATCTCACATTTAGTTTATCTATTACCCATATGCTGAAACTTGGTATATGATAGACTTCTGAGATCATACATTTTATTCTTTAGCCTCTCCTAAATAGTTTATGTTGACTAATAGCTAGTATTTAAGTCATGTAATTTTTTTAGGCAAAAGGCAAACATTCTTTCTGTTTCTTGTGCAGTGAGCTAATTTCTTAGTCAAGGATCCAGGATTTTGATGTTATAACTGAGACCCCAAGTGCCTTTTTCAGTACCACTTGTAGTATTTGAATTCCCTTGAGAATATTCCCTTTCAGTTTTCTGTACAAAACCACTTTTTCCAGTTCTCTAAAATTTTGGGAAGCCATCTTCTGGAACTTCATTTACCTCCTTATAAATTAGCAGCAACACCTAGCATCCAGCAGATTAGACTGCAGAAAGGCAGGCTGTTATAACCCATAGTCAATTAGCACATCTCTCAGTGGATCACATTAGATCTACAACCCTCAGTAGGGAGTCCACAACCAACCATCACTTCTTTCCAGTAACACTGTTGGATTTTTGGAATCAATGGAACTCAGGGAATTTTATTACACTGTTACATTGTTGTTTTTTCCCCCAGAAATCTGTATTTCCTGTAACAGAGCATGGTTACTGATTTTAGAACTACAGTAGTACCGTTTACTCCTCTACTCTACTGTCTACATCACTTTTCCAAACCATGTGTGTGGCTTTCTTTTGATTTCCAAATAATTTTTCATCCTCATTTCACAGAGCATATATCTGTCCTCATGTTAACCTTGATGTAACAAGTCTCATGTGTATTGGGTAAGAAGTTACAGAGCTATTTTCTTCATTCCTGAGTCATAAATCTCCGTTCTCTGAATACTTGATATAGATTTTTATAAATTTAGTTCTCTTAGGCTCTTGTACTATTTATTCTTTCTCTAGTGGTTACTCCATTATATGAGATTAGTCATGTTTGGCAAAATGAATACTTACCCTGGTATCATCAAAACTACACACACTTGATATTTTCTACAAATGTGACCATGGGCAGGTCTAGACTATCTGAGCATCTATTTCTCCTCTAAAAATGGGAATAATTATTTCTATACCTCAGAGTAGTTGTAAGCTAAAATAAGACAATAGATATGATTTTAAACTATAACACATTATAAAATGTTTGGTAGTTATAATTTAGTAACCTTGCATTCATTCATTCATTCATTCATTTAAAAATTCATTAAACTTATATAAATTCCTTTTCACTTCAATCCAAGCAGGTATTTAGGACCTTGATACATCCTTGGCTTAGATGTTTTGTGCACTAAACCCAAAATTATTGTAATACAGAACTTTTTCTCCATTTAATTAACAGCCCATTTTATTAAGAATATTATGCTTTTAAAGAGCATGAAGACAAAAGAAGATAGCACAAAGGAGGAATTCCATCCTTGTGTACTTTAGGACAGTAGATGGAAGTGTTGGTATAACTCTGAAGAAATGCTTGTACTGTGCTTCTAAAGAATCAGAACCTAAAGAATACCCAAGGCATGCTCACCAAGAAGTACTGTGATGGTTCATTTATGTGTCAACTTGATTAGACTAAGAGAGACACAGATACCTGGTAAAACATTATTTCCACATGTGTCTGTTAGGGTGTGCCAGAAAAGATTAGCACTTGATTCAGTAACAAACTGAGTAAAACAGATCCATACTCACCAACACATATGGTATGTGACATTATCCAATTCATTGAAGGCTCAAATGAGAATGAAGGCAATGAAAAGGTGAATTAACTTTCTTCTTGAGCTGAGACATCTGTTACATCCTGTTCTTGGACATGGGAGCTCCTGGCTCTCAGAGCTTCAGACTAGGTCTAAATTATACCACTCACTTTCCTGGTTCTCCAGTTTGTAAGATGGTGGAACTTTGCAGCCTCCATAACCATTTAAGCCATGTCCTATAGTAAATCTCCTCTTACATATACCACTCTATACATCTTATTTGTTCTACTTCTCTGGAGAACCCTGACTAATAACAAGTACCAACCTTTAAGAGTACTTTTTAAGCATCAAAAGAGCCCCTGTAGGGTGAGTCAGTGAGCATTGCATCTTAATCAGCCCTTACAGTTAGAAAATATATCTTGATGCTGCATTGGACTATGGAAATACTTCACACTTGGATGAAGGGGAAGTCCTAGTATTGACTGAATTTATCCATAACCCAGAAAGATAAATCTAGGTTAGACTCAGATTTTGTTATTTAAAAAAGAAATGTCCATTTTCTCATATCTGGATTTTTGAGTGATTAATTACATATAGTAAAAACATAGCATATGTCCTATAATACCAGATTTGTTTCTTTGGCTGCCTAGGCCTTCATGAGGCTGTGGTTATCAAATGAAATTACATTGTCTGACTGCTTTTAAGAATCACTCTTCCTGCATTCTACAATGGATTTCAGAATAAACTGCCTGTTTGATGGACTTTTTTGCTCCTGGCTATTTCTTAAACCAATATACTCCACAACCATATGATAGAATATTGTAGTGCCGTGAGAAAACAATCCCTTTGAAAACTAGAGATGAAAAATGCTGAAGATCGATTTCTAAATAAAAACAAGTGGAATTCAGAGCTGGGAAAACAGAATGATGCCAAATTTTTGTTAGTAGAAGTGGTGGTGGTGGTGGTGGTGGTGGTGGTGGTATGTATATACATGCTGGCATAGGTAAGTATACATAGATGATATACAAAACAGAAATCTACTAAAATTATACAAATGATTTTCTCTGAATAGAAGAGTTATGTTTAAAATTTTCTTTAAATTTTCCATATTTAAATTTTTAACTATAACCACTTACCATTTTTACAAGCAAGTAAAACAATAAATGTTATTTTTTGCAATTCTCTTCTGACACTTTCTTACATTAGCTCCCACCAGTTGTCAGGGGACAACTCATTGCCAAATACCAGGAAATTAACAGCAATTATCCACAGCTGGCTAGCTGCTAGCAGTAGTCCCTGGACTGTAATTCACACGGTAGGAGACAGAAAACCTTGAAGGAGTAACATCGATGATTAATCAAACTTGAAAAATTAACTCCCTAGGATAACATATATCAACATGGCTTGCTCCCTGGGCCCTGGACATCATTCCCAAAAGCTCCATTCTAATGATTTCAACAGTGTCAGCCCTTTAGAAGGGATTGCTGGTAGTCCACTCTACAGAGCAGGTATTTTATATGCTTGAGACAATGTCTAAAATTCAAGTTAACCATATAGGAGCTAACAATATTTATATATAAAATCTTTTCAGTTTAATCAACACTGGGTTAAGGCATCAAAATGCAAATGAATATAGCCCCAATCTGAACCATCTTTTTCTTTTTAAATAAAAAGCCTAAAGAAATAAAATTCTTCCCAAATATCTTATCATGCCAGGCCTTAGTCGAAGAGGGTTGTTGATACCCCTATAAAATTGGGGCTCTTTCAAAGCCACAGGTCTTCAGAGAAAGTGGTGTAGCCCCTTTTGGACCTCAAAATATGAATTTGCTTCTCAATGAACCATTTTAAAATTACCAAAAAAATAACAGAAGTAAAATGTGGCAAATGGATATCCAAGAAACACTCTATTAAACAACAAACACTTCTAGATAAAACATATTTTTAATACACTGTTAAATTTATAGAAACAGAGAAAACTCCAAGTTGCCACATTTTTTGCAAAAAATAAATTTTAAAAAATCACCCATAAGCTGAAATCTGAATAGTGGCACAATTACATAGTGCCCATGTAATTGTCCAGACACAATGCTAAACTTTGAGCATATAGTGAGATGAGGGAGATAAAATTGAGATACCTGTATTAATTTTAGGACCTAGTTCCCAAAAAGTAAATGCAATTTTCCTTTCCCTCAAGGAGTGTAGTTTCAATTCTGGTGCTTAGGATTTGCACCTGTTAAAAGCAATCAGCTATGAGTTCATTACCAAAGATGAACAAAACCAGGGGGAAAAAAATCACCAGAGTAACAACAACAAATTTGGAACTACAAAGACAACATTTTGTTTGTTTTCAAATGCAGATTTATTTCAATTATTGAGTAATGAACCACCCCAAATTGTTTGGCTTAAAATAAACCATTTTAATATTTTTCACAACTTGTGTGCATCAGGAATATGAGAGTCTTAGCTGGCTGGCTCATCTCTGATCTACTTGGGATTAGTTTGAATTGCTGGGGCTGGAGGAACTACCTCCGAAATGTCGTCTTTAATTACATGTTTGGTGTCTCAATGTTCCTTGGCTCCTCTTTCTCTCTACATGGTGTCTCATCCTCCAAGACCTGCTCACTCAGTTCGGGCTTTCCAGGCATGGTAGTGTCAAGTGAATCACACTTCTGGTATATCTGTTAGCTTCCAAGTAGGGTTGCCATATTCCCTAAATGCAAATACAGGGCACCCACTTAAATTTGAATTTGAGTAGTAAATAATGTTTCCGTGGTATAAAATATTCAAAACATTGGCTGGGGCACACTTTATGTGAGAAAATGATTGACAACTTTATTTCCAAGAAGTAGTAAGTGAAACTCTTCAAGCCATTCAAGGACCTTGCTCAGAACTGAAAGTGTATTTCCACCATAAAATATTGGTCAAACCAGTCATAGTATCCATCCAAGATTAAGAGGTGGAGAGACAGACTCATATCTTAATAGGGTAGTGGCAAAGTCACATTGCATAAGGCCATGTGGGATGATATATATTGTGGTGGATTTCTTTGGAAAACACAGTCTGCCAAAAGAATTTAAAAAATGTGAGAAGAGATTAAGAAAATAAAATGTGGTAATGATGGCCTTGTAAAATGCGTTTGAAAATGTTCCCTCCTTTTCAATTTTTTGGAATAGTTTGAAAGGCATTGGTATTAATTCTTCTTTAAACATTTGGTTCACCAGTGAAGCCATCACATCCTGGAATTTTATTTGTTGGGAGTTTTTTGATTACTGGTTCAGTGTTTTACACATTAGCATATTCAGATTTTCAATTTCTTCATGATTCAGCCTTGGTAGCTTGTATATTTCTAAGAATTTACCTATTTCTTCTAAGTTGTCCACTTTGTTGGCTTTAATTGTTTATAGCAGTCTATGATCTTTGTATTTCTGTGGTATCCATTGTAATGTTTCATTTTTCATTTCTGATTTTATCTACTTGAGTCTTCTCTTCTTTTCAATTTTCTCATTTCTTTTTTTAATATATTCAGTTTTCTCATTTTTAAAAGTCAAACTTTCATTGATTTTTTTCTACTCTTCTTTTCATTTATTTCTGCTCTAATCCTTGTTCCTTTGCTGACCTTAGGCTTAGTTTGTTCTTTTTTCTAATTTTTGAGGTATAGATTAAGTTGTTTACTTGAGAATTTTCTTTTTCTTCTTAATTTATCACAATAAAATTCCCTTTTAGAATCATTTCTGTTGCATCCCATAAGTTTTGGTATTTGTGTTTTCATTTTGTTAGTTTCAAGGTATCTTTTGATTTCTCTTTTTTATTTCTTATTTGACCAATTAAATGTTTAGGGGAATGTTGTTTAATTTCCACAAAATTTAAGTTTGGATCAAAATATCATTTTTAATACTATATTACACTATCACTGAAAAACATAAGGGAGGAAATACATATAAATAAGCTTTTAGCAAGGACTAGAAATGAAACAGTGCAGTACAAAATGTGGTAAAATAGAAAACAAAAGAAAAATTGTGAAAACAAGTACAAAATTATCAACACTCACAATTAAATTAAATGTACTAAACTTTCCAGAGATTCTCTGATTGTGGGAGAGAAATCTACCTATATTATCTGTATAAGATACATCTCTAAAATATAATAAAATACAAAATTTGACATAAAAGTCTAATAAGAGATATACCAGCAAAAGACTAATGAAAAGAAAGCTGAGGCAATTCTTTTACTATCAGACCAAGTTGACTTTAAATCAATGAACTTGGCTTGTGTACAGCCTGAGCTTTAGGAACAAGTGAAACTCCAAACAAGGTTGCCTCGTCACATGACAGTCCAAAGGCAGGAAATCAGACAGTCCTGGGAAGGTAGCAGCAATGGACTACAAAGTAATCAAGAGTTCCTGGACCCTTGTTTGTCTGTCAGCACCTGGACAGTTTTTTTTTAAATTTTTGTTTGTTTGTTTGTTTGTTTATATGCATAAAACTTTCCATGTCTCAGCTGAAGGAATGGGGAAGAAGAAGGAAAGAAGGCAATTGTCCTTCTTCCAATGTATACTGATAAATTATTTTGCTTTTGCTCCCATCCCATTAGTTAGAGTTTATGTAAATGAATACAGCTGGTTACAACGTAGGCCAGGAAAAGAAGCCTGTAGTTAGGAGGCTATATGCCATCTAATTCAAGTAAACAGGAAGACATAACAATTATAAAGCTGAAAGCCTTTAACAAAATAGTTACAGCACATATAAAGCAAACAATAAATAGGGTGAATGTGATGAAATGGCTGTTATAATGAAGTATTCAATATACTTTTCTCAATAATTGACAGATCATGCCAAAAAAGAGTTAAAGAGGATGTGGTAAGTTTGAGAAGCAAAACTAGCAATCTTTATTTAATGGATAAAAATAGAGCTCTACACCCACCCACATACCAGAGGTACAAATTCTTCTCCAGCATGCATGGTTTATTTACACAATCCACCATACACAAAATTATGAAGCCACTCAAAAACTTCTAAAAACCACTACTTAAGTATATATTTTGTGATTATAATGCTATTAAATTAGACATTAATATCAAAAGTATTTCTGTAGAATATTAAAAATATGCTTTTCAAAACTACATGAGTCAAAGAAATATAACAAATTTTTAGGAGGTTAGTTTATTTGGGGCCTAAACATATCTATTCAGAAGATATTTTTAATGCTATTTTTAATGCTGGAACAACCTCACATTTTATTGAATATAGAAGATCCTGAAGAAACAGAATTTCCCAAGAGGAAATTGAAATTAAGATATCCTTAGTATATAATGATTTGGGAAGACTAGGCAATTGGATGACCTACTTTATAAATTCTGAACTTTGTAAGGAGGAGGTAGTAATAGCTTGTAATATTCACAAATTTGTATTCCCATTTCCTGTAAGCAAATTATAAATACCATAATTTTCCATTAGACATGCAGTGCCTCAGTCAAGGAATATATGTATGTGTCACATTGATAATGAGACTTGCCATGTCACTTGCTATGAAGGGATGAGCAGAAGCAATATTCACCATGTCTCCACAACAACTTTAACAGTTGCTGCTTTTTGGGGTCATCTTTGTTAGTCTTTTTCCTCTGCTATGAGAACAGCAGATTCCAAGTAAGCAACTTGGGATCCTTCAGCTTGGATCCTGGAATAAAAACATGTTGAACAGACACACAAGTGATCTCAAGCAGCTAACATATTTAAAAAAAATTTTTTAAACCACTAAGATTGTTTAGTGATAGTTTGTTATAGCAGCAGACCAAAATAGACTTTGCTCATCATGCATAAACAGGAGGCCTGTGCATATTTCTTCTAGGTATGATAATCTCATGATGCCAAAATCCACATTCTAATGCCAGAATTCCCCTTACTGTGTTTAAATTGTCATGAATACTGGACCCCTGGTATGAATGAACTAGGAACCTAATGAGACTAAACTTTGGAAGTAGAATTTTTCCCTACTTTACTCTCCTTCACTCAAATAACCAAGTCTTTTCTAATGGCTCTTGGCAATATAATTTTGCCTGGAATAACTGTTGTTGAATGAAGAATGGTTAGTTGTCTAAATGCAATAGACCTGGGAGCATAACCATACTTGTGTGTTCTATAAAGTATTTAAAAAGTAAATGACTTAGACTCTTGGCATTCAATTAATTAACTTCTGATACTTCTGTTGAAGAAACCCTGAATCACCCCAAACACAGGAAATTCTCCAGCTGAGATGCAAAAGAGAAAGAGAGAAGGATAAATTTTAGGTTTTGATTTATTTGAAATTTAACAACCAGGGACAAGAACATTTGATATTAAACTTAAATTTCTTTATTTTATGTTTGGAAATTTAACCTGCCAAAGAATTTAATTTCCTTGAATATTAATTTATCCCCAGGGGTTAATAATGTGAGAGTGTTCATGTTCAAATTTGGGACATCTCTATGTTGACATTTCATTATTTTCACATCTTAATACTGTCTTTTGGGGTTGACATGAACTCCTCCTGGTAAGCTATATTGAAATAATATGGTTAGAAGCAATATGAAAAGGGAAACAGATGTGTGACCTAAATGTTAATTTAATATTGAATTTTTGCATAATTCCAGAGCTTTGTGGCAACAAAATTGTACAACCCATCAGCAGTCCTAGAAAAATACCCAAAGGAACACTCATGTGTATAGAACAAATGGTTTCAAGAATGTAGAAGCAGGACTGTTTTAGCAAGCTGATGTCATCTTTCCTCAGGGGAACAGCCACAACACTGGTAGTCTATGTGCTTATTAGCTAAACCCAGTGTATTAAAAGAACAAGAAGAGCTAGAATGGTATGGAGGTTGAACTGTTCTGCACACACATGGTGTTTATTTACTTGTGGAAGGAGTTCTACTATCATTCTATCTCTTTAATATTCTCACCCTCACAGAGGATCTGTGAACTGGTGAAAACACACTGGGCACATTAAACCCAGCCACTTACTGGTGAACGCTATTAGTAAACCCATTTACCCTAAATATATAATCTACATTTACCTACATCAAGTTCATCAGTAATGAAGCTTATATTTTTTTTATTCCCTGTTTGCCTCATTTGTCTTATTTTTTAGTCACTTCAGAATTTGGGTAAGGAAGGAGTGTGATTTTTATTGTCACCCTTACTAGTCTCAACAATGAGTACTAAATGATTAGTAGTGATAATACAAGATTGCAGAACAAAGACAAATTACTGTAAATCTAACAAATATTTGGAGGATAGGTAGGACTTAATCTCAGATTTGAAAGATAAATGAGATTTAGAGTTTTAAAGTAGAGTTATAAACGTTTTTGGTCTGTCTAGTCCTCTAAGTATAATCAGCAGAAATTTTCTGAACCTGTATTTTCTTAATGAAGTAAAGACAAAAGAGTTATGCAAAAGTCAGTGAACTAATACTGGGAGGTGTGACAGTTTTGAAATGTAGGTCATGAAAAGAATGGTTCCTTGCTTCCTTGTGCTACTGTAGGAGGGTGCAGCCAGGGGGCCCCTGAAAGAAGGATTTATAATGGGGTTCAGAACTCAAGGTGTCCAGGAAATATAGAAAGATATATAGGATGTCCTCACCCTCCACCACAGGTATGAGTTAGGGAAAGGGACACATGGAGCAGGGCCACTGAGAGCTGTTTTGCATAGCAACTAACCTTTGTAGCTAACCTCTGGCATGGTCATTTAACATATCTATAACCTTTAACTGGTCACATAGATATGTTAAATAGCTGTGGCCATGCTCTGAGCCAGGGGGATGGAAGGAACTTCCCCCCAAGATGTAACTGGGAGGCAACTCCCCCTAGTTACAGCACCTGCGTGAGAACTTGGAGATGATTGGCTCCAAGACATGGGGCCACCTGTGTGCAGACTCATGATGGAGCCTAGTAAAGCTGGAAGGATATTTAAACCCAGACTCGGCAGCCATTAAAGAGAAGCATGCAGCTGCAGTCATGCAAGGAGGACCATGCACTTTTGGCACAGGGGGACTACCCCCCACCCTGCCCCACAACCATGAGAAGAATCACCATGCGGCTTCGGCTGGAGATCCCAGCAACACAGTCGATGGTGCTGAGAACCGAGGAAGGCCTACTAGCTGAGCACGGATTACTGGGAAGAACCAGGAGCTGCCTGAGCCATGGACTTCTATTTCTTTTCCTGAGATAGGGTATCCCAGACTCGGCAAAGGGGAGAAGGAAGGACTGTGTGTGTTTGTAGATGTTTTAAAGGACTTTGGGATTTTGATGAAGACATTAAGTCATTACTCTTAAGTCTGTATAACTTGAATAAAGTTTCCTTTTCACCAATCTCTAACATGGAGAGCTATAATTCTCTGGCAAAGGGAAAGGTGAACCTAGTACAAGGTGACCCCAGGAGAAATGGTGGTCAATTCGGTAGCATTGTGGGACCCTCTTCCCTGTGGGCCAATCGTGGAGGATCATGGGAGACCACATGCTCAGTAGCTTTAAAGTAATACAACTACTTGTACATGCGCAGTAAACCTACCAAAACTAGTCAGGAAGGATCTGCCCTATAAAAATAAAGTCCCTCCAGCCCATGAGGTCAATCTCTGCTTGGAGTTGGCCTGCTCCCATGTTCTCTGCTATAAACTCTGGGTGTTTGGTTCAATTTTTTTATCCTGATCACTAAGAACCTGGTTACCTGTGCCCACCTGTGACAATATGAAATCATTCTATTTCTTAATGGCTTAACAAGGATGTGTTGAGTATGTGCCAGACCCATGCAGAAGTGGATTTACTCCAGTGGACAATGTGACAGTGAAGAACATTCAATGATATCCAACAGGCCATTATTTGCCAACAACATTTCAAGACACTTAATCTAATTCATTATAAATCTTCTTCCTCTAGGTATTTTTTCTTACAAGTCAACAAAGGATATTCAACTTTGTCAGTTACTATGAATGTCAGGTTCTACATTTACTGCCATAATACTCATCATCTAAGTAGATAGCTCATGAATCTTGATAAATGTAAAGTTTTCTTCTTTGAAAACTGTTACCAGATAATCACCTCACTCCATTTGCCTAGGGTGAATATATAAATATGCCAAGAATGTAAAACTCATAAGTTCAAGCCTATGAAATTCCAAACTTGATATTTTTATTCTTATAACTATTAATCTGAAGTATGTGAAAAAAGAAATCAATCATTTTTTCCTTCAATGCTTGATTTTTATTTAAATAAGAAGCTCTAATTTTCTAATTCAATTAATGACATTAAACTCAATATGTGTATTATGTGAATGAGTTCATTCCTTTACTAAATATTTATTACATAATTTCTTTATAATAAGCAGAAATAAGTTCAAGAAGTAAGATAAATTTTGTTGTATAAACAGGCAATGGTTAGGGTGATTTTTATCCTGTAAATAATTTGTATTAAGCTTAAATGTATAAGACCTATCTGGAAAAAGGCCAGCCATTGTTAATATAAAGAGAACAATTTGGGCAATACCTGGCAGCCAAGGAGAGTGGACTGGAATGTGCATGCATGAACAGTGAAGACTTCACTGTACTGGTTAATGGGGTTATAGACACTATTGAGTGAGCATGTGTACTGGTGGCTGCTGCATTCAAAATGACTGAGTGAGTATAGTAACAAATTGGCATCAAATTTTGCATTAAGCTTGAACATTCCTCTGTGGGAACTACTCAGATAATTCAGAGGATTTCAGGGATGATGCAGTAAGTGCTACACAAATAAAAGGATGGCATAAACACTTCAAAGATGGTTGAGAATCTGTTGAAAGTGATCTGTGTTCTGGAAAGCTTGCAACAAGCAGGACACCCCAGAATGTGGAATGTTTATGGGCCACAATCAACAAAGATCAGCAACTGACAGTGTGAAAAATAGAAGCTGATCTGGGAATTCCAAAAACTACTGTGTCTGAGGTTTTGATGCAGGATCTTGGCATGAAATGTGTCATGGCAAAATTCATTCCATGCCTCCTGCTACCAGAGCAGAAGGAACATTGTCTTGCAGTTGCTAATGACTTGGTTCAAACCCCTACCAATGAACCAGATTTCCTCAAGAAGGTCATAACCAGAGGTGAATTGTGGGTCTATGGCCATGATCTGGAAACAAAGGCCCAGCCATCCCAATGGAAGTCATCTGGTTCTCCATGCTCAAAGAGGTGTGGCAAAGTCACAGCAAGATCAAGACTGTGTTAACTGTGTTTTTTATTGGAAAGGTGTTGTCCATCATGAGTATGCCTGTCCAGGCCAAATAAGTACTAAGTAGTACTACCTCCATGTTCTTCATCAGTTGAGAGATGCAACATGATGAAAATGGCCGCAGCTCTGGGCAACTGGTGATTGGCAGCTTCATCACAATAACAATATGCATCACATCTCCTGCAGAATATTTTGGCAAAACATCAAATCACCCATGTGAGTCAGCCTCACTAAAGCTGAGATTTGGCATCCTACAACTTCTGGCTTTTCCCAAAACTAAAGTCACCTTTGAAAGTGAAGAGATTCCAGACCATCGATGAAATTTAGAAAAATATGACAGGGCAGATGATAGCCATGGGAGAACTGTGTGAGGTCCCAAGGTGCCTATTTTGAAGGGGACTGAGACATCATTGTCCAAGGTACAATGTTTCTTATATCTTGTATCTTCTTCGATAAATGTCTCTATTTTACATATTAGATGGCTAGATACTTTCTGGACAGGACTCATATACTTCATGCCATGCCTAGTGAGGATTTTAGACATACAGGGATATGGAGAAAGATTAGCACCCAGGATTCACCTATATACACAGTAGAACTTCTAAGGGCTGCACTCTAGATGTAAGGATAAAGTAGGCAGGGAGATCCTTGAAGGGAATTACAGTTCAGCATTGAATGGTCTTAATCTCCGAATTTGGGTTAAGGTGATTCCAGTATGCTTGTGCCTCAAGGAGGCTTGAAGGGGTACACTTTAATTCTCTCTGGAGGAATATAACATAGTTTTAGCATCCACATTATTTCTATTGATAATGTTTCAAATACAATGCCTGACACTAAGAACCTAAACAAGAGAACCAATGTGGAAAAAAAATAAAACAGTAAAAACACTTGTAACATCAGGTCCCATGATGTTAAAGGCATGGTGTTAGGAAAAGACATTCTGTTGAATCTATGAGGAGGCCCACTTGGAAAATCACAAAAAAGGTCCCTGGAGTTCTGGAAGAAGGTCTTATATGGTAGAAAATTATATGCCTTTTGAAAGACAGTTTGTGAAACGTGTGTGTCTGAGCATGAGGCATCAAATAACTGTTCATTCAGTACTGTCATCATGAGACATAAAAGATCTACTAAGTCATAAGACCAGGCAAGAACAGCACCAATCTATCAGAAGGTGGAAGTGTTATATCTAGATTGAACATGAGCAGGTCCCAATGAAACAAGCAAGCTGCATGTGCAAAGCTGAAACACCCACTCCATCCATGACTGCTGCCTAATCCCCATTCTCAGCTCACATTTGGGTGATCCCTTATTAGGCCCTGATAGAGAAGAAAAATTCCTGAACTGGGTTGGTTGGGCATCTGGGTAAAAGAAAAAAATGGATAGCAGCCAAATAGACTCATTTGGAAATGGCCTTAAAATACCATGGCAAAGGCAAATCCTTCCAATAAATAGAGCTTTGCACAGTTCATGTGTGTGGCCTAAGGTTAGAAAATGTGTAGACTCATGTGCAGCTAAAAATGTCCAGTCCAGTGGTCAGGGGCCTGAGAAAAGAGGGACTGGGGGAGAGGCATATTCATGGATATATGGGAATGGAAAAAAGTGTGGAGATTTTTGTATTACATGTTATTCCTGAAAGAAGGCATCTACCATAGATGAGACTAAACAATTAGAGCAAGTAGACCAAACCAAATAGACAAAATGACTTGACCAGTTGCTCTGAGCCAGCTTCTGTTATTGGCTAACTCTTTGCTACACAATGGGCACATGAATAAAAAAGTCACATTGGTGTCATTAAATACTATTTTTGAGCCCAAAAACATGAGGTTGACTTACCAGAGCTGAGTTAGCTAATGCAACTGCTGAATGTCCAAATTTATGGAAGCAGAGACTAATCCTGAGCCTCCAATATGGTACCATTCTACATTAGGTCTCTTCTTCCTAGAAAGGCCAGGAATTTGTCCTGGAAGGAATTAATGCCTTTTCTGCATATGATTTACCTTTCCTACTTGCAGAGTTTCAATCATTACCACTATCTGAGAGTTTATGGAGTACTTGACTTGTGGCATAGGAGCCTGGATAACATTATATCAAACCAAGAGACCTAACTTTATTGCAAAGTAGAACCATGACCATGAGGTGCACTTTATTGTATCACATATTTGTTGTATTCAGTTCACACTAGTTGTGATCTAGTTGTATCACATACTGCACAATATAGCACCTTTTGGAGCATTGGAATGGCCTGCTGGAGGCACACCAGAAATACCAGCATGGAGTTGATACCTTATGAGGATGGGATACTATCTTCCAGGACACAGTTCATGCCATCAATCACAGGTCTTTATATGGCACTAGTCATGCTTATGCTAACTCCTAATGGCCCATGTGAGGAATTTGTGTCACCTATGCCAACAGCTATAAACTTTTCATGGTTATGGATCCTAGTCTCCATGTAAGGAAAACCTTTCACCAGGTGTCACATCAAGAGAAGCATCGGACTCTAAGCTTGGCTGCCACTTGGCACTTCAGGATTTTTATGTTAAGGTACCAGTAGTCAAGAAAAGGAGTTACCATCTTGCAGGGGTTATTGGCATTGATTATAATGAAGAATTAGGGCTGCTGTATTCAGTAGGGGTAAGGAGAACATGTTCGGCACTCAGATGATTTAGTTAGGCACTTCTTATTATTCTCTTGTCTGTTGTGATGGGAAATGGCCAAGTTCAACATCCATAACCTGACAAGACCTTGGTGGCTAAGCAGTTCAGCCCTCTCAGGATGAAGGTCAGGTCTGAGTTGTGCCACCATATAAACTGATAAGGCCAGCAAAGGTGGTAGATGAGGGTAAAAGGAACCTAGAATGGATGGCGATAGGAGATAATTATCAGTTGCTGTGTGAGGTCAGCTGCAGTACAAGCTGTTGTTCTTCCCACTACTGTCCTCCCCTATGATTCCCTCAGGAAAAGAGCCCACCTGGAATCCTGGAGGAGCTGCTCCCAAACAGGTATTAGTGGACACAAGAAGCACAAGAGCTAACTGTGATTAGGGTTGCCAGATAGAAATATAGAACATGCAGTGAAATTTGAATTTCAGATAAACAGCAAAGTTTTTCAAAGTATTATTATATATGAGCATGCTCTATGCAATAATTATACCAACAATATTAGGTATCTTGTTTTTTATTTGCTAAAAATGGTAACCTACCTGTGGTAGACATGGGGTATGCCTTGATGTGCCACCCCCTCACCCCAGATCTCTATTCAAAGGACTTGTCCCAGTTGCTGAGAACGCTGTCAGCATATGCCTTCAGCTGTTGGCCCTTTCAGGGATTGCCCCATCTCCAGAGCTTCGGCTTATCTGAGGTCATACACCTCTGGGGATGTCCCACATTCCATGACTAACTGGAGCAGATACATAAAAGTCTGGCCACTTTTACCCAATAGGGAACTCTGTTAGGGCACCAACAGGAAAGCTCCTTGAGGTTCACTGATGTTGTTGGGCCTATAGTGTATTTAAACACTCTCACAGCTCAAGCCTGCTTCCTCCTTTTCCTTTCCACAGGTGTACTTCCCAGAAGTACTTCCACATAAACATCCTGTACACACTAAACTCTGTCTCAGAGTCTGCAGGAAGCACTCTGCTATATTTTGTTGCCTTCTGGACTCCCTTGTATGAAAAAGAGAGAAAAAAAATCTCTTTCCTTAAACAATTTTTGTTGAGATATAGTTTTATGTGGATATTGTAGGTATATGGCTTGATAAGTCTTGATTAACTTGTGTGCTCATGTAACACACACTGCCACCAACACAGAATGTTTCTATCAACCAGGAAAGTTTCCTTCCTGCTTATTTCCCCTACTTCCATCAGAAGCAACACTGTGATTTCTGTCACTGTAGAACAGCTTTACTAATTGTAGAACTTAATATAAGAAGAGCTATGTACTATGTATTCTTTTGCATCTGGCTCCTTTCACTAAGATTAATGCTTTTGAGATCCATCCATTCTGTTAAGTGTATTAATATTAGGTTTCTTGTTATTGCTGAGTTACTTTTCCATCGAACCACAGCCAGTTACCCATGTTCTTATTAATGGATATTATTTCCAATGTGTTTGTGTGTAAATATATATATGTATATATATACCACACTAGTGTTAGCATACTGATATCCTGTGGTTTTGATTTGTGCATATCTCTAATGTCTAATAACCTTGAAAGCACTTTTCATGTGCTTATTGGCAATTTGTGTGTCATTTTATAAAGTGTCTGCTCAAATCTTTTGCCTGTTATAAAGATGGATGCTATCTCTCTCTATATATTCTATGGTCAGATACATGTGTTATGAATATTTTCTCCCAGTCTGTGATTTACCTATTTTCTTAATGATGAACTTGAATGGGCAGAAGTTTTAAAATCTTTTTGGGTGTTCAGTTGATTAATTTTTTTACAGTTGTTGCTTTGTGTGTTTTTTCAAAAGCCATTTTCATTTTGAGTTTATTTCATAAGCAGCTAAAATTCATCTTAGCTGATATGCTTTTTTATAGTAACAAAATACTTTAATCTTCAATTTTATTAATATATCTGTTCCTTATATGTGAAAGTCTATTTTCTTAACCTCTTTAGATCTCAGTTGATAACTGGTAGATGTGAATTCAAATTTTAGATATATTTCATAACATAAAAATACAGTTTTTTAAAACTCATAAATTTGTTCAGCATATTTAATTAACTAAACCATGCATTTCACTATTAGCACAAATATTTAAGGGCTGACTATATAGTCAATGTTTTGGAAATTTTTATATGTGATATACTATTTATTATTAGTCTTTTTCCACAATATAAATACTAAGTAGACTGTCAACATAAATTCTCTGATAATGGTAACTATGTATGTGTGTGTGTGTCTCTGTATTTGAAGTGTAAACATCCACTGAAGAGGAGAGATTCAATAATAAATATAGTGTTTTTATACAATGGAAAAACAGGACTCAGAAATTTAAAATTGTGTTCTTTAAATAAGAAAAGCAAATATGAAGTTGTGCTCAGTTGAACATTGTGCATAAAAATGTTGTTTATCTGCTAAAAATAGAAGCCATTATATTTAGCAGGATAATATTTTTCATATTTCCTGATTTAATATTGAACACTTGTATTTGTGCTGAAATGGGAGGCACTTACTTATAAAAACAGTAAGGTGCCTCTACATAAAACACTGAAGGAGTTCAGCAAGTTAGTGAAATAGATTTCAAAAGGAAACATTTAAAATCCTACCCTTTAAAAGTTTATCTAACCACCAGTTTTAAATTTCAAGGTGACATCTATGGCCAATTTAAAAAATATGTATAAGTTAATCTTTTCTCTATGTCTCAATTTCTGCAATGCATTTCTTTCAAAGTTGTAAAAAAGTATTTTTGTGGTGAATAGTTTACTTATACTCATTTTTTCCTGCCTATTCCCCACTATTATTAGTTAATCTTGAACTTACCTATTAGTCTCGTGCAAATCCAAATCCTGGCTCTACTATGTATCAGCTCTGTACATATAAACAACTACATCATAGCCCTAGCTGATGTGGCTCAATGGATTGAGTGCTGGCCTGTGAATCAAAAGATCACTGATTCTATTCCCAGTCAGGGCACAAGCCTGGGTTACAGGCCAGGTACCCCTAGCGGGTACATGAGAGACAACTACACATTAATGTTTCTCTCCCTCTCTTTCTCCCTCCCTTCCCCTCCCTCTCTAAAAATAAGTAAAATCTTTAAAAAAACACAATTACATAATATAATACACTGATATAATAATAATACATAACACTATGTTATTGTGAAATTATATAAAATTATACATGTATCTAGCTTTAAATAACATCTGGGGCATTTGGTAAGCATTAAATAAGTGCTGACCATTGTTACTACTATGGTTTATGCATCCAATATATCTTAGTCTGATTGAACTACCATAACAAATACTACAGACTTGGTGGTTTAAAGCCTAGGAATTCACTTCCTACAATGTTAGAGGCTGGGAGTTCCCAGATAAAGATGCCCGCTTATTTGGCTTCTGGTGAGAACTATTTTGCTCCCTTCCAGGTGGCTGTCTCCTCACTATGTCCTCACACAGCAGATAGAAAGATCTTGTTCTCTCCTTCTTCTGTTAAGATCAGAGTCTTACCTGATCATAGCCCCATCCTTATGACATCATTTAACCTTAATTACCTCCTAAAGACCTTGCCTCCAGATATATCACATTGGAGGTTAAAGCTACATGTGAATTTTGAGAAAACACAGTTCAGCTCAAAACAACATATTTATCACATCCGTTGACTTATTCACTAAGTGTTCTTTACTTACATTTCTCTGATAAATAAGGTAATCTGTGAGACTGACCCTGGATAATCAGAGTTCTCTATCCCTCTTGTTCCAATAATAGGTTTGTTTGAAATATGATCTAAAATGGACCAATTGGAGCCCTGGCTGCTATGGCTCAGTGGATCAAATGCCAATCTGCGAACCAAAGGATTGCTGTTTGGATTCCAAGTCAGGGCACGTGCCTGTGTTATGGGTCAGGCCCCCAGCTGCGGGTGCATGAGAGGCAACCACACAATGATCTTTCTTTCCCTCTCTTTCTCCCTCCCTTCCCTTCTGTCTAAAAATAAAAATAAATCTTTTTTAAAAATAAAATGGACCAATTAGTGTCTCCTGTGGAATTATTTTATTTCTGAAAATTATTTTTCTTAAACTGATATTCAAGCATTAAAAATAAAGTAGGTGTTGCACCACCACTTTCCATCTTCTAAGGAGAGATACATAGATAGCTAGGTAGCTATTTTGGGAGAGAAATGGAAGAGAGAAAAAAGAGAGATAAGGTGAAGGAGAGAGGAAGGGAGACAGGAAGTGACAGAGAGAGGAAGGGAGAGAGAAAAAAGGAAAGGAGGAGAGAGGTCTGATATTTGAACATCTGATTACATTTATGCCTAGAGGGAGCAAAATGTACTCTAGACCATTTAGTTAGTGGGCTCTTAATTTTCTTTTCTCTAATCCCCCCTACCTCCTTCCCTCCTTTTCTTTCTCCCCTCTTTTCTTCTTTCCTTCCTTCCTTCCTTTTTTAAAACAGTTTTACTGTATTTTTTCATACCATGTATCCCCTTTATACCCTCTTCCACTTCCACCCAACCCCTCCCCACCATAATCACCACACTGCTGTCCATGTCCATTAGTCCTTTTTCTTTTTGGCTCAATCCCAACCCACCCCCAAGAACTATCAGCCTACTCTGAGTCTGTCTGTGCTTTGCCTGTTAGTTCAATTTGTTCATTAGATTCCTTTTGTTTCCTTTATTTAGCTTTCTTTTCTTTTTCCTCCCTTTCTTTTATTTATGATCACTTGAATTGGTTTTTTGTTACTTGCCAGTTGACCAATATGTAGGTCTTCCTTAATGAAGTTATAATAATAATTTTAATAAATATTTAAACTTTTGAATGAGGAACAGTGGAGGGCATATATAGCACTGGCCTTTGAGATAATTTTTCTAAATGTAATATTGGGTTAGTGCTATGAAACAGTAGCACACATATATATGAGTGATGTCCTGAAAGTATCCAGCTGTGTACTATTGAAAATAAAGACTTTTATGAAGATACAAGACACATTGTACATAGGACAATAATGCCTCAGTCCCCTTCAAAGTAGGCACCTGGATACTTCACAGAGTTCTCCAGGCACCTCTTACACTGTTCAAAACACTCCACAAAATCCTTTGGTGGAATCACCATCAGTCACTCCATGTTATTTTCCTGAATTTCATTGATGGTCTGTAATCTCTTCACTTTCAAAGGTGATTTTAGTTTTAGGAAAAGTCAGAAGTCACAGGGCACCAAACCTCGGCTGTAAGGGGGCTGAGTCACATAGGTTACTTGATGTTTCACCAAAAATCTCTGCATGATATATGATGCACGGATGGGCACATTGTCCTGAGGAAGCTGCCGATCACCAGTTGCCCAGAGCTGCGGCCATTTTCATCATGTTGCATCTCTCAACTGATGAAGAACATGGAGGTAGTACTACTTAGTACTTATTTGGCCTGGACAGGCATACTCATGATGGACAACACCTTTCCAATAAAAAAACACAGTTAACACAGTCTTGATCTTGCTGTGACTTTGCCACACCTCTTTGAGCATGGAGAACCAGATGACTTCCATTGGGATGGCTGGGCCTTTGTTTCCAGATCATGGCCATAGACCCACAATTCACCTCTGGTTATGACCTTCTTGAGGAAATCTGGTTCATTGGTAGGGGTTTGAACCAAGTCATTAGCAACTGCAAGACAATGTTCCTTCTGCTCTGGTAGCAGGAGGCATGGAATGAATTTTGCCATGACACATTTCATGCCAAGATCCTGCATCAAAACCTCAGACACAGTAGTTTTTGGAATTCCCAGATCAGCTTCTATTTTTCACACTGTCAGTTGCTGATCTTTGTTGATTGTGGCCCATAAACATTCCACATTCTGGGGTGTCCTGCTTGTTGCAAGCTTTCCAGAACACAGATCACTTTCAACAGATTCTCAACCATCTTTGAAGTGTTTGTGCCACCCTTTTATTTGCACTGCACTCATTGTATCATCCCTGAAAGCCTTCTAAATCATCTGAAAAGTTCCCACAGAGGAATGTTCAAGCTTAATGCAAAATTTGATGCCGATTTGTTACTCTACTCACTCAGTCATTTTGAATGCAGCAGCCACCAGTACACATGCTCACTCAACAGTGTCTATCGCCCCCATTAACCAGTACAGTGAAGTCTTCACTGTTCATGCACATGCATTCCAGTCCACTCTCCTTGGCTGCCAGGTGTTGAGCACAGTGTTATTACATTAACAATGGCTGGATTTTTTTCCAGACAGACCTTATAAACTATATATGAGTAAAATTATGAATGACTGAATGATGGACATTTAAGTAACAATAGTGATCATTTTGATTGACAAGCACCACTGACCAAAAGATAACAATTGATTCAAAATATGTTTGTTTATATTTGTGTGAATGCATGCATGTATGTGTGAGTGTATTACAATAGCTGCAGCAATTTTTTCTGGGGTTATTCATTTTCTGAATAATTTCTGGTCAGTCTTACCACCTCCAAAGACACGAGCTTCTCACACCATAAAACACACACATTTTACTAAGACATCTTAATGGTAAAAGAATAAAAATAATACTTATTGTACAATAATATTTATATAACTACCTGTCAACATTGCTTTATTCATTTTATATATTCACTACAAACACAATACCTCAAGAAATATATGTGACACCATATTTGTATCTCTTAAAAGTATAGGAACAAACTGAGGGGAAACTGACTGTGCTTCAAATGAATGATATGAACTCTTGTCAAATCTCACTGTCCTTAAATTTAGTGATGAATCAAGAAAATAGTAATTTTTCACATGCAGTAACTTAAGTACAAATCAATAATCAAAATAACGAAATCATCAATCTTTCAAAGTCACTATTCCAAGATAAATTCTGTTTTCCTAAAAATGACAACCTTTTGTTTATAAACTTTACATAGATCTGAAATTGATCAGTATTGCCTGATAAAATGTAAATATTAAATAATTTTTCTCTTAGTCTAGCTCTATCAAGCATTGACATTAATGCTTTAAAATGGTTCTCATATCTTCTCATTCAAATAGTTTGATAATCATTTTAAGTATTACATATTTCATTTAAATTCTGTATGGTTGAGAGTTATACACAGTTATTTGAGGAGACTGTATTACTGCATATTGAAAAACATAAAGCTGCTTGTCTGCGCAACATATATGCTGAAAGAAATGGAGTCCCTCCATCTCTTGGGGTCTCAATTTCTTCACTTTCACATGTTGATATGTAGACTAAATGGTTCCCAAAGGCCTATATACAGACCTGAGTCTGACCAGCTAAAATTTTTTATTAAAAATTCAGACTAAAAGGCCTACCCTAGACATGCTGACTTGGGACCTCAAAGACTGTCATTTAGGAAGTTCTCTGGTTGACTTCCATTGTACAGTCAAGTTTGAAAATCTCTGGACTGAATGAGCTTTAAGGTCTCTCTCAGCTCTAACAATCAGTGATTCTGTATTTTATCTTAGCAAGAGAATATTATGTCAAAATCAGTTTTCACATTGTCTGCAAGATATTTGGTTTATCCTCACATACACAACATGGTGTGAGCGAGTTCAATTATGTTTGAAAAGATTGAATTCACACAAGCAATGAATTTAGGATTTCAAGGAAGGCTGTTTTTATTCTTGTTCTCTCTCACTCCACCCTCATCTTATTGACTTTACATGAGCACAGTAATCTAGTAACTTAATCATAGCTGTGCAGTACATATTTGCTTACTAGATATAATTAACCTCCAAGTAAATTCTACATAGAGCACAAACACAGCTTTACATACGCATAACACAAATATCTCATAACTTACAGGAAATCCATAAAAATGAAAATTGGTAATACAATCAGCTTTTCTAATGCTCACACAGCTTCTTCTGGGCACCCTTATTTTTCCAATCTACTTTGGCACATTTACTTTCATGGACATAAAATGAGATGAAAAGACTAGAAGGGAAGACACAAGATTTTAATCCCAGATCTGTCACCTATTAATCATGTGACTTAGAGTGAGCTATTTCCCTCTCTAAGACTCACTTTCCTCCTCATCTATAAAATTAGAAAAATAGTATTTTATTACAGAATTGCTATGATCAATAAAAGAAACTGGAACATACGAAATACTCAAAACTAGCTGTCTTGATTTCTACAGTGATTTTTTAAAAGATTTTATTTATTTATTTTTAAACAGAGGGTAAGGGAAGGAGAAAGAGCAGGAAAGAAACATCAATGTGTGGTTACCTCTCACACTTCCCTTACTGGGGACCTGGCCCACAACCCATGCATATGCCCTGACTGGGAATCAAACCAGCAACCCTTTGGTTCATAGGCTAGTATGCAATCCACTGAGCCACAACCAGCCAGGGCCCCTTCAGTGATTTTAATGAAGATCAAATATAGTTATACATTAAAATTCCTTTAAACAAACCATGGAGCAATATTACTAACTTGGTAAGAAAACTACCTGTTAAGGTTTTTCCAGTGAGAAAATATAAAACGTAGATAATATTTATGATGTCAAGCTATCATTTTCATTTGTTCTATCAAAATATAAGATGTTATATGGGTATTAGTCACTTTAGGCTCCAATACATGAAGACATTCCTATTTGGAAGAATGTTAAAATGAAAGGAAGATAGCATGATTCCCTGTGATCAGAATGGCCAGTGTTGGCAATTGGAGATGTTCCTATTTTTGAGTTATTAGTGCCAGTGTATGCTAGCATTAAGACTCTGGATTGAGATTTCCTGAGTTGTTTGTAATCCAGGCCTTGCCATGTTCTAGCTGTACTAACTTGAGTAAACTACCTAAATTGTTAGACTCTAAACATGAGAATACCAAAATCTAACCCAAGGTTGAATTCTTTCAAATCTTGACAAGTCAAGCTTATTCTGTATTCTCTGAAGATTGGGAGGGAAGTTCACCCTCCCTAACATACTGATTAGTGTTCACATGAGCTACAAAGAGTCATTGCTTGTGTCATAAATTATGAAATCAGTGACCAAACCTTCCCCCCATAGAATATCAAAACCAATCTTTTGGCAATAAATAGGAATGAAATATGATACATGCTACAATGTGGATAAACCTCAAAACCATTATTCTTTGTGGAAAAAAAAATCAGATACAAAAGACTCCATAGTATGTGATCCCATCTACATGAAATACCCAGAAAAGAAAATTAGTGTTTACCTAAACCTGGGGGTTGAAAAGGGGAGTGACTATAAATGGGCATAAGCTTTCCTTTAGAAGTGATGGATATGTTCTAAAATTACATTGTAATGATGATTGTACAATTCTGAAATATAAAGAAATAATTGAATTATATACTTAAAATGGGTGTATGCTATTGTATATAAGTTATACTTCACTAAAGCTGTTAAAAACAATAGAAAAAACCCAAGGAATTCATTTGTCAAGAACCATGAAAAAATACAACAATGTCAATAGTAAGTAATCTTCAATTACCTATACAACAGAGTTCAAATATAAAAGAGAGTCTGAATTGCAGAGGAAGAAAGACTAATTTGTGAGCACATGGGACACTCAGAAATAATTTTAGGTGCACACTGATAGAGCTGTATGTCCTGAGCAACAATATGGATGTGAGAATAGGAAATTTCAGTGACTCCTTCTACCTCTGTGAAATTCATTGATTTTTTTCAGCCTGTCTTCTTCTCTAATATATACATTTAAAGGTATAAAATTCATTCAAATAAATGATTAACGGTATCCCACAAATATTGATATATTGTACCTCATTATCATTTAGTTCCAGATATTTTTTGCATCATCACGTTATTTTCTAACATCTCATTGGCTAAAGCAAACCAACATGGCCATGCCTAAGATCATTAGAGTTGGGAAGTGGACTCCTGCCCTAGAGGGTAAAGGACATAACTGAATATTTCCTAAGCAATAGCTAATTGGCTACATTTCTGAATGGCAAATACAGATGAAGTTCCAGGTGGAAGAAAAGGAGTGTGCCAAACAATGGTGTTTTTGGAAATAATAATCAGTTCAGAAGGGCTGACATTCCCGAAAGAATGATGGTAGAGGGAAACAAGACTGTTGTGCTCTTTCAAGCATTTTGAGTACATTGAAAACAATAATTGCCTTTCACCTCTTTTCTTAGAAAATTGGAAGACTATACATTGAATGGCTTTGCAAAGTATGAACAATAAACTCACACATTTCCTAAGATTTTGTAAGAGAATTTACCATGCTGTATTAAAGCATAACAAATAAAATAATTTTTGAAATGTTTTTCCATTTGTATTGTCATTTCTTTTTAAAGAGAGTAGCCAATGTTTTTATAATGAGATATCACTAATATAAATAATTGAATTTCCTATGAACACCCAGGGTCCCTAGTGCTTTTTACATATATGCATGGGAGACTTGCTCCATATATTTGAAAGAATAATAATCCAGAATATAGTTATAGGGTTTTGCAAAGATCTTTTATAGGTGTGGTCTCACATTGTATTTCACTATAATGTGCTATTCTTACAGAAGCACTCAAAGAGAATTTTATGCTTTTTACTAACAATAGAGCTTTTCATTGCTAACATGACAAGAAGGAAATTTGTAAGTGCAATAAACATAACAAATACATGAAATAAGGAGGAATTTTTAGTGATGTTTTTCTCTGAATTTCAGAAATTAAGTTTTAAGCAGAACTTTATTTAGTTTATTTTAAATTAAAATAGAAGACACAAAACATCCTTAATAAAAACAAAAAGGATTGTCAATATTTTGATAGGTTCCTTTTTCTCTAAGATCAATTAATTTAAATATCTCCAAATCTCATGGGGTATTTGACTCACTCCAAATCTTGGCTCTGCTGTCTTTTTACTCATAAGTTAAATAAATTTTGAACAGTCTTTCTGAGCAAAAATTTCTGCAATAATTCAGAGGTATAATTCTAGACAGCTTTTATTTAATTTTACAACATTTTACTTGCTCATCTTAAAACATGTTTTAAGTCTGGGTTACTTACCACCTGTGTGCAAAATAGATAAAGGTACTTCTTCCTCCAGGAAGACACAGCCTAATTTCAGTACCACCTTCTCTGCTCATATGGGTACAATAAAACCATTTGCACAACTTTATGCTGTGGCTTTTTGTGAAGGATTCCTATTTTTTATTTGTTTAACTGGTAATATTTAATACAGATCCCCACTAGTCTACTTTATTTGCTTACTAACAAAAAGATTTGTTAAATTTTTAGTGCCAAACTAAAACTGTTTTTACATTAATGATAAAGTGATAAAATAAGTTTTGAATTCCTTTAAAATAAAAATCCATTAAATCAATAAGGAAATTTGCACTTTATGGAATTTAGAAAAGAAATAAATGTATATGTACATTAAGGAATAAACTAATAATATATGCTTGGTTAGGAAGATTTTCACGTAATAAGTTTAAATTTGGTAAATTAATGGAATGCTCTGGACTGTGCATCTGGGTGTGTCTAATCTCCACTTTTTTTTGCTAGATAGTTCTAGGACCTCAGTACAGTTGTTTATTTATTTTATTGTTGTTCAAGTATGGTTGTTATCATTTTCCGCCTACCCCAGCCATCCCCACTTCCCACCCTCAATCCATCCTACCACCCTTTGGCTTTTTCCATGTGTTCTTTATACACAATTATATGACTTTTATATATATCTTCATTTTCTCAAATTATTTGACTTTTATCAAATTATACATTTATACCCTGGAAATTTCTCATTGTAACAGAAAATCAAACAAATATGAGTAATGACAAAAAAAAACTTATTTGTAATACTTATTTTAGAACTCAAGCAAAATGACACTTGAATAAATCAGAAAGTCACAAGATAATGTTATTTTCTGAAATAATACAAAGTCACAAAGAGAAGACACATGTACTCCTTCCAAAAAAATGGAGTACTTTCTTGGTTACTTGATTATTTCAGGTAGAAAATTCCTGCTTTCAAATGACTAAAAATATGATTATATGTGAGCAATGACATTTGTTAGAAATATATAAAAGAAACTCCATTTTAACATATATTTTAATATGTGATGTTTTGGTGTAACAAAGATTAATTTACAGTGAACTTTTAAAAATAAAAATATTAAGCTATGTTCAGAGAGTGAGTAAAAAATGTAAGTCTAATGAAAGATTAATGATTTGTGAGCATTTAAGTAACAATTACATTCACATAAATTGTCATATGCTACTTTACTCATTCAGATGATTACTATAATTCAGTTTTTTACCCTGAGAATAAGGAATTCTGTACGATAAATAATTGAACTGAGGTTCAAATTTGTTTATAGTTAAACTATGCTAACACTTTAATTTTGTACTGATTACATTATAGGTAGGAAGAAAGAAATAAAATAAAAGTGCTTATATTGCTTGTGTCTTCTGTCAGTAGGTAATTGTCCTTGAACCTGTTTCATCTGACTTAATAATCTCAACTACCAATACACCCCAAAACACCATCAAACAAAACACCAATTAACTTTTCTGTCCTCCAAAGCATCATTTATTCATTCACTTACTCACTTATCCACAAACTTTATTGAAAACTGTGACAAAAATCACTATGTGTTCACCCATTTCCTTCCCTGGATACATAGCTGGGTCACACTCCCCAGACTCCGTTGCCTTAAGTGTCACCATATGACGAAGTTCTGATGAATGGAATGAGGACAGAAGTGATAGCCTCCACTGCCATGCTTAGAAAATTAAAACCTCCCACATATGATTCCTTCTTCTTTGCTCTCAACCCCAGGGCCAACTAGGGAGGAATCTGCCAACCTGGAGGAAGCTGGAGCCTCCAGGTGTACAGCAAAGTTTCTCTGGATGCCCAGGCATGCTCAAATGCTAGCACAAAGGAATGCCAGACCTGAATAAGAACTAAACTGCTACTGTGTGAAGACACCGAGATGTCAGGGTTTATTTGGTATATCAGCTAAGTATTACCACACTTAATACAAGAACTTTTTCACCAGCTGCAGAGAAATGTTGAGACTCAGGGGAAGCAAATATGAGAATTAAGTTTATTTATTCATTCATAAAGAATTTAATAGAAGCCATTTGAGAGACTTGAAGGACCAAAAACTTTTCATTATGATCTACTTGTGACCTCCTCTTCCTTTTTGTTAAACTTGAGTTTCTCAACTCACTGCTGCTAAACCACAAGAATAATTTTTCACTTCTCAATGAAACCACTTTTGACCATATATTATAGAAATCAGCAGAACTTTGGCTGACCTCTTTTGCTAAAGTTCTACAAAACCTTTCTGCCTTTCTTCCCCAAAATATATTACTTCTTTCTTTGGAATAATTCTCATGTTGTAGCTTTCTGAATAAAGGCTTACTCTTCATGATGTTCTGGATGACTTATTTCCACACTGTTATATTCCTGTGCTATCTTGGAAGTAAAATAGTAAAAAGAGGTAGCCAGTAACTACTCTCAAGAAACTTATTATCTGCTGGAGAATACACACAAGACTGTTTAGTACAATTACTCCTACAATCAGGTTATATATAAATTGTTACAGAATCATAAATTAGTGAACAATTAACTTATGAGTAATTGTTCACTAATTAACAGAGAGCTCTGTTCTCTGTTAAAACTATATTGAGAAAATGAGCCCTGGAGAAGGAAGGGTCTATTGCAGACAAGAAACTGCATGTACAATAGAAAACAGCCACCAAAAATTGAAGTGTCTTGGAGGCAACTCAAATTAGTGGGTCAAAAACAGACTTACAATCTCCATGTCAGTAAATAACACCCAGAACTAGCCAGCCAGTAATCAAGCAGTCACCACTAACCCATGACATATTCCAGGATCTCTGGTTTATGATCAGTGTTCTCTACCAGTTCTAGAGGTAGCTGCTTATGGTCTGACGAGGGACTTTTTAAAAGGTTAATTACCTATGTTTCTCAACCAGATAATTAATATAAAATGGTAGAGTTGGAGCCAGATAACAATACTGGAAGCTTCCATTTGGAAAAAACATGGAAAATATTAATATTCACTGATCCATAGTAATTACCAATCCCTGCTCTTTAAAACCCACAGACTCTACACCTAGCTATGTAGTCATTCCTTGGGTTGTTCATTTGGCACCTGCTGGCTCTACTCTCTGAGAGTAACTTCCTTGTTACTGTCCTACATGGCCACTGGCTTCACTTTCAGGAAGTTCTTCCTTGTTTCTTATCTTCCATGATAGCTTCTATAACAGACTTAAGAGAGTGTATCCATGTTTTTCAAAGGAAAATTTGTGGACTTCAATGAATTAATTACTAAGGATAAAGTATATTGTAGAGAAACTTAATATTTATTTTGACAACTTAAAAGGAATTTAAAAGAAGGTATACAGAGATAGTAAAAATAGAGGCTGAAATAAGACAATGAAAACAAAAGCTTTAGAAAAGATAAATTGAAATGGAGGACTCTGCGCATTTTTGTTTTTGAAAAGGCCAGTGAAATAGACAAATCAAGTATTAAAAATTGAGAGAGCAAAAATAGATAAGTACAGGGATAAGAAAGGAAACACATCATAGATAAAAAGAAGTAAATATGTACTATATAAAATGGCAACGAATTTCAAATTCAAATAGATTATTTTCTTGTGAAAAATTATATATACATACATATACATCTATATATGTATGTATATCTTTATCTATATGTGTGTGTGTGTGTGCATATACAAGCTGCCACCTAAAATAATGATGTCCTTCTAAAATACCACTCAACTCTATGCTCTTTCCCTGCTTTTTCCTTTATTATATTTGTTATCTTGGTGTTATGCACATATGTATTAGTTCATCTATTTATTGTCCTCTCATCACACAAGTTTAAACTGCCTGTAGGCTGTCTTGCTCACCAGTTCATCTGTTTTGCTCAGTTCATCTGCCCTGCTCCCTAGTTTTCTAGTGACTACACCAGTATCTGACAAGGAGTAGGCATACAGTGAAGTACTTATTAAATCAATGAAAGCATATCCCTTGTTTGTGTTTTCTCATGCATTTTTTAAAAAATCTATGTTCTTTCCCACCAAATGACACATTGTAGGAAATAGTGCATGCATAATTTAAAAGCCTTGGTTTTGCAAAGACAAACTCTAAACAGACATGAAAGAAGCTTAGGCATAGATTTCTTCAGTTTCCAAAGACAGGTTAAAATCATATTTTACTTGGGTATTTATTCCCATATAATTTTTCTCAACATAGACTAAAGCTACTCACCCCAGGTTAGAGAATTGGGCTTATGTAAGAGAAGAAAATCCATTAAATGAGAAAATAAGTATTATAAAGTTTACTTCTTTCAAGATACAAATAGAACTACTATCAATGTCTCAGAGAAGCATATTCTAGGTGGGAACTATACAAACATTGCATTCCAAAAAATTTAAGAAATTTGCTAGACATGGTTTTCACTATGAAATATAATCATTAATGCTAACCATTCAGCATTCACATGAGTTGTTTGTAATATCTTTTTCCAAAGAATTGTAGCATGTAACTTTCTGAAAAGAAAATTGCTTGAAAATTGGAATATTTTTCCTCTTCCACTGTAATGTGTAAAATTGTTTTTCTTTCAGAAAAATCTCAAAATAGGATAAAGAAAATAGACAACTTAATAGAGAATCTTCACTATTTAGGCATACTCAAAAGAAAACTGAAAATAGTCACTATTTCTTCTAACTGAAAGATAAGGGATATGGCTGTTCCAGGCCTCATTCACCAACTGTATTCCCTCTGACTCTTTCAAACCAAGCATGATCTAAAGTCTAGAAGAGGTTAAAAAGGTTTTGGACACTTGGGATTCTGAAATAGAGGGATGATATAGACAAGAGTCAAGGTAAGACCAGCATAGAATTGAACTGAGAATCAAAACTAATTCTTGATTCCAGAGAGCCTGGCTTACACCTAGTCATGGTAATGTTTGTCCTGTGGAAGACAAACTAATTTCCCCCAAAGAACTGAGGAGAAGCCAGATGCACAAGTTGAGCTCTCTTAGTTACTGGTTCTGACAGAATACCAGCTTTTAAGAAGAGGAGGGAACAGGTAATGAACAAACAAGTTGCTTGCTAATACACCACTAACCCAAGAAAATAGTAAGTACTGTGCCTCTCACCATACTATCAGTGAAGCTAAGGCCTGCTGGTTATTAGACCAAAGACTCAGAGACTGAAAAGTGACCCTGTATCCAGAGAGTGACAAATAAACTGATCCTTAAATAAATCAAATCGCTGGAGTAAGATTGCATTATCTAACTTCCCTCTTCCTCATAACCTCAGCCCCTCCAAAAACCCTTTTTGAATTTCGAGTTTAGCTAACAATTTTTTTAAATAAAGCCTATCACATTTCTATTTCACATTGTACTAGCAGATATTGCCAGTGCAAGAAGTAAATGTAAATTATATAGAGTAGAAACAAATGTAAAAAAAGCCCTAAAAAATAAAATAGAGTGTAAGTTTATTTAGACATAGCATGCCAGTGTTTTAGAAAATTTGTAAGAATCTACTGAAAATGTTTTTAAATACATAAGTAAATTTAGCAAGATTGCTGTACACAGATCATTTAAAAAATAACTGTATTTCTACCCTAGCTGGTGTAGCTCAGTGGATTGAACACAAGCCTGTGAGCCAAAGGGTCGCCACTTCGATTCCTAGTCAGGGCACATGCCTGGGTTGCAGGCCAGGTCCCCAGTAGAGGGCACATGAGAGGCGACCTCACACTGGTGTTTCTCTCCCTCTTTTTCTCCTTCCATTCCCTTCTCTCTAAATAAATAAATACATTTTTTTTAAAAAAAACTATTTCTATGTACCATCATCAAACATTACAAAGCACATTTTTTAAATAATACCACTTATATCAGCATCAAAAATCAAATGCATTCATAGAATGTACAACATCGAGAGTGAACCCTAGTGAAAATTATGAACTTTGGAGGGCAATGATGTGCCCATGTAGATTCATCATTTGTAAAAAATGTACAACTCTGGTGGGGCATACTGATCATGGAAAAGGCTATGCATGTGTAGGGGTAGGGAGTATATGATAACTCTCTGTACTTTCTGCATAGCTTTGTTGTAAACCTAAAACTGTTCTAAACTATTTTTTAAGACTAGGATGCATTTGTTTTTTTAAAGATTTTATTTATTTATTTTTAGAGAGGTAAAGGAGGGAGAGAGAGAGAGAGAAACATCAATGGGCGGTTGCTGGGGGCCGTGGCCAGCAACCCAGGCATGTGCTCTGACTGGGAATTGAACCTGCGATGCTTTGTTTCGCAGCCCGCACTCAATCCACTGAGCTACACCAGCCAGGGCTGTTCCAAACTATTTTTAATAAAATATATAGAATGGTGTTTATTCAACTGAATAAATTGAAAATGCTACATACATTGTATTTGTGCATCTTTCTGTACTATGTTATGCTTCAAGGAAATGTGTGTTTAACAAACAAGTATAATTATAATGCAGGATTTTAAAATTTCTTGAATAAGAGATCATGTAGACAAAATTTGATCCTAGTTTGCTCATGATGTAATTTTAATATTTCTATATATTTTTTAAAGATTTTATTTATTTATTTTTAGAAAGGGGAAGGGAGAGAAACATCAGTGTAGTTGCCTCTTGTGCACTCTCTACTGGGGACCTGGCCTGAAACCCAGGCATGTGCCCTAGATTGGGAATTGCACTGGTGACCCTTTGATTCACATTGTAGTGCTCAACCCACTGAGTCACACCAGCCAGGGTTATTACTATATATTTTTATATTTAGGTAAATATATTTATATATTATATTAATTGATATGATTTATATAGAAAGAGAGAGAATGAAAGAAAGACAAAGAGACTGAGATAGAAGGAATTGGGGTGGGAGGAGAAAAAGAGAGAGATAAAGTGTACAGAACTCACTACCAAAATCTATATGGCATAGCCAAAAACCATGTTCAAGCACAAATTTATAGATAAATGCGTTTGTTGTTTAGAAGAAAATCTAAAGTTAAATAACTCAATGAACATTTTGAGGAACTGAAAGCAAAACAAAAACGTAAGCAGGGATAATTAACAAGTATAAAATAAGCTTAAGCTGAACTCAAACTTAAGCAGAAATAAAATGTTCAGTTTTTTTTTCAAAATTGGACAAAGTATCTTAAAGATCATATGAAATAATAAATTCTGAAAAAGTTAAGATATGTGAAATAGTAATAGTAAAGGGAAATTATGCTGACCAATTATTAAAATGATTAGAATTTCTTATCAGATTTTATAATTAATGTAGTATAAATTATGTACTACTGGCGTAAAAATATTCAAATAAATTAATGAAACAAAGTAGAGATCTCAAAACAGTACCCAAGCAATAATATCTTAATTTAGTGAGAAAGGAGATAGATTATTTAATTAGTGATGCTGGCAAATTGGCTGTTCCCTTGGACCTACAAATCACAGCATTAAAAAATATAAAATAAATTGATTAAAGACTTTAAATTGAAAAAGAATAAAAATAATAGAATAAAACTTGAGACTGTATTTAAAATCTAATGTTTGAAATACTTTTATAATAAAGACAAAAAATGGCATTTTTGCAACATGATACTAAAAAATCAAAAAGGAAAGTGGTGAGAATGTATGCAGTTAGATAGGGTTCCTTACACTTAGCACGTTATAGATTAGGTGAGCCTATGTTGTGCAATATAGGATTGTTAGCAGCATCTCTGGTCTCTACCCACTAGATGCCAATAAGTCATTATAATTAAATTTTCAATTACAATTAAACATTCCCAACCCCACACCAGACCACCCACCCCAGGGTTCTAGTGCCAGGAAACAAGTCCCCATAACCTCTGGCTATAAAAACCAGTAGACGTTGGTTTTTAAACCATCTCCTCTTGGAGGTCCCTACACACAGACTTACTCCCTCAGACCTCCAGCATCAGGGCAGCACCTTGAAGAGCACCAGTGAAGCACCTATGAAGAGGAACTGAAGTGTCTGCCATCAGGGTGAGAGCTGGGGAACAGCTTCCTCCTGGACAGAGCTGCTGACAGTGGCCATTGTTCCTTTCTGGAGCCCTCCTACACACAGAGCCAGGTCTGGCAGCCCCATATCTGAATCTCCATCAACCTGGCTCACACAGTTAGCCCTGCCCTACAATTAACTAAGGCTCCACCCTATCCAACTTATGGACCCACCCAAGCTGGTAACAGTGTCTTTTCCATAGGAATGGCTGGCCTAGGCACAAGCTTCAGACTTTCCTAAAGTCACTCAAACAAACAACAGCTGAGCCTAGCCCCCATGTCTTCTGAGTGGCCCCAGGCCCTGCATGAGCAGCAACCATCTGCAGATTGCTTCATAGCTTACACCAAGGGGCCCCAGATAGAATACAGGTAGTGGAAGACCTTGGCCTGCACCACCCAGGAAACCCCAGAGCCTGCATAACAAGCAGACAGTTACCATGGTGGAGCACTACCACTCAACCACCTCCATAAGCCATGGAGGGAGGTGGTTGCTGGCCAGTGGTCACAGCCAGTCCTACCAGCTATCTGGCCAAGGTAAATTTCTCCTATTGACCAGCTGACAGCAAACCACACTCAACTACAAGAGGAGGAAATACTCAGCCCACATGGAGGGCACACCTTGAGTACCCAGCTTGGGAGATAGGAGAGTTTGTGCCACTGGACCCCACAGGACACCTACTACATGGGGTCAAAGCAGCTCCACCTAATACACAGAAACAAACACAAGGAGGATGCCAAAATGAGTAGACAAAGAAACATGGTCCAAATGAAAGAACAGATCAAAACTTCAGAAAAAGAACTAAATGAAATGGAGCTAAGCAATCTATCAGTTGCAGAATTCAAGACACTAGTTATAAGGATGCTCAAGGAACTTAGTGAGAACCTCAAAAGCATAAGAAAGATCCAGTCAGAAATAAAGGAGACACTACTGAAGTAAAGAACAATTTACAGGGAATCAACAGTACAGTGGATGAAGCCAAGAATCAGATCAGTGATTTGGAACAGAAGGGAGAAAGAGACATCCAATCAGAACAAAAAGAAGAAAAAAGAATACAAAAATTTGAGGATAGTGTAAGGAGGACCTGGGACAACTTCAAGAATTCCAACATTCACATCATAGGGGTGCCAGGAAGAGAAGAGAAAGAACAATAAATTGGTAATCTATTTGAAAAAAATAATAAAAGAAAACTTCCCTAACTTGGGAAAGGAAATAGACATAGACATACAAGTCCAGGAAGCAGAGTCCCAAACAAGATGAACACAGAGGATCACACCAAGATACATCCCAATTAAAATACCAAAGTTTAAAGATAAAGAGAAAATCTTTAAAGCAGCAAGAGAAAAACTATAATTACCTACAAAGGAGTTCCCATAAGACTATCAGTTGATTTCCCAAGCTATAAGGGATTGGCAAAAAGTACTCAAGGTGATGAAAAGCGAGGGCCTACAACCTAGGTTACTCTACACAGCAAAGCTATCATTTAGAATTAAAAGGTAAATAAAGTGCTTCCCAGACAAGATAAAACTAAAGAAGTTTATAAGCAAACCATTATTATATGAAATATTAAAGGGACTTATTTAAGAAAAAGAACATCAAAACTATGAATATTAAAATGCCAATAAATATATAGCTATCAACAATTGAATCTAAAAAACAAACTAAACAAACAGTACAGAAACAGAATTAGAGTTATGGAGATCTTGGAAGGGTGGCCACTTGGAAGGGGGTTCTGAGGGGATGGAGGAAAAGGTGCAGGGACTAAGAAGTACAAATTGGCAAGTATACAATAGTCAGGGGGATGTTAAGAGCAAATGTAGGAGATGGAGTTGCCAAAGAAGTTATATGCATGACCCGTAGACATGAACTAAGGAGTAGAGGGTACTGGATGGAGGGGGGCCAAAGGGGGAAATTGAGACACTGTAATAGCATAATCAACAAACATATCTTCAGTCATAGCCAAATATATATCGCTGTAATAAATCCATGCCATAGGATTTTATCCATACACAAAAACAGTAAATTAGGTTACTTGATCATTTTCATCTGGCTCAGATGGATTATCACAGTGTACAAGTACTGTAGCATGAGAAAATAGGCACAAAAATGTACACCATATGATCTTATTTTTGTATCAGAAAAAATTATTGCATATGTTTCCATCTTTCATGTTTATGTGTTTTTAAAATGTACATAGTTTTTTAAACATAAAGCATAAATAAATCAAGTTGAAGTTTGGGGAGGGGTTTTGAAGTTCAAAAATTGGTGTTTTTTTAAGTTCAATTTTAAGTAAGAGAATTCAGCAAAACTTTGATGATAATATACTACCTAGATTTATTAGTCAGGTTTTGCCACTGAACCACCATTTATATTTGGCAGTAAATTATCCACAATGATCCTAATTCCATTAAATTTTGTTCCTTTAAAACAAAGAATATTTAATGCCTGGGTACATAAATTCATATAAAGTTATTTTTATTGTTAAATTCACTATTTAGGGAACATATATTTTTTTATCAACTCATGATCCCTATTTTGAGCCAGAAATGCTGACCTGAGACTATCTTAAACATTTGTCAAAGTTCTGAAGGAAGTTATTAAAGCATTGACTAACATTGCCTATGAACAAAGATGTTTTTTAAACTGAATGATTGCTTAAAAGTGCCAATATTTTTGTAGTGTCTACCATATATCCTGATTTTCTCAGATAATCTCCAATTTTCAGCTGAAAGAATGGGACTTAATAAAGGTTAAGTATGAGAAACACATACTTAATAAGTAGAGGGATTGTAATTTCAACCTAATTCTGTCTCATTCTAGTATATAAAACTTTTTATTAAATTAAATCTCAGGGCAACAAGCCAGATTTTTTTACTCACCCTGTAGAGATGGAATACAACCCCAAAAAACAGAACTTTAGAAAACAGTTTCCAAAATCCTCAAGAACCACTCACTGGAGTGGATATTCACACACCGCTGTCCCCACATCCATTCCTTTCTTCCACTATCTCAAAAGCCACTCGTTTTTAGGTGAGGGAGGAGTATATTAGTTTCCAACTGCTACATAAAAAAATGACCACAGGAGAAGCTCTTCTAAAAGACAGAGTCTTTCAAAATTCACTACTTCATAAAGGCAATGAGAACAGTGCCAAACACTGACAGAAGCTAATTTTTCAAAATCTGGAAATTAAATAAGCCTTGTAATAATCCAAGGGTCATGTATTCAAGAAAGAAAAAAACATCAAATCTCAGTAAAAACAGAAAGTTTTATGGCTTCTTAATTTGCTCCGTTTCTATAACTTTCTCCTCCATTCAACAATAGCCTTGATAATCAGTAGACTTAAACCATCGTAGGTATGAAAATTAAAGACCAGCAGGTGCTAGAGAGGGAAGAACTTGTTTGAAGCTCTATTCCCAAGGAGTTCAAAAACAATGAAATGACAATGGATAGTAACTCAAGTTCATACAAAGAAATAAAAAACATCAGTAAAGGGAACTATATAAATAAATATAAAATCAAAAATTTATTTTTTGGAAATATTTTTATCTATTATTTGATTCAAAAGGCAACTGTATAAAGCCATAGTTATAAAATTGTGTTGATGGTCTTAAAATGTATAAAGAATTTGTATGATAAGTATAACACAAAGAAGTGCATAAGATGCTATTTTGGAGAAAAGATTTTGTATACTATTAAAATTAAGTTGGCATTAATTTTAATAGAATACAAATTAATATAATAATTGTACTCCCTGGGAAGCCACTAAGAAAATAATATATACAGAGACAAGGAAAGTAAAATAAAACACAAAGAATTATGTACTTAACAGAAAACAATGCAATGATTTCTTAGATATGTTCTTTTCTATGAGTTACACAGCTTTACATTTAAACCTCTAATTCATTTCAAATTAATTGTTGTGCAAACTGTAACGTATAGGTTAAGATTGATTTTTTGGCCTATTTGCCATTTGTTGAAAAGACTATTCTTGCTTGAATGCTGTTAACTTCTTTGTCAAAAATAAGTTGTGCATACCGCTGTTTGCCAAAGGAGAGGGAGTTTGGGGACCTAGGTTCCCCAAAAGTTGAGAGGATTAAGTATAGATTGGCAGTTACAAAATAGTCATGATAATAAAGTACATCATAGAGAACACAGTCAATAACGTTGTAGTAACTATGTATAGGGCCAGGTGGGTCCTGAAAAAAGCCGGTGGTACACTTTGTAAAGTATGTGATTGTGGTTTTTTATTTAATATTTTTATTGTTATTCAAGTACTGTTGTCTCCATTTTCCCCCCACCACACCTCTCTGCACCACCCTCCAACCTACTCTCTTTGGCTTTGTCTCTGTGTCTTTTTTTTTTTTTTTAAGATTTTATTTATTTATTTATTTATTTATTTTTAGAGAGGGAAGGGAGGGAGAGAGAGAGAGAGAGAGAGAGAGAGAAACATCAATGTGTGGTTGCTGGGGGTTCTGGTCTGCAACCCAGGAATGTACCCTGGCCGGGAATCGAACCTGGGACACTTTGGTTCCCAGCCCGCGCTCAATCCGCTGAGCTACGCCAGCCAGGGGCTCTCTGTGTCTTTTATACATGTTCCTTCATGGCCCTTCCTCTATTTACTCCATTATCCCCCTGCCTCCTTTCCTCTGGTTACTGTCAGTTTGTTCTTTGTTTCAATGTCCCTGGTAATATATTGCTTGCTTGTTTGTTTTGTTGATCAGGATCCACTCATAGGTGAGATCATATGGTATTTGTCTTTCATCAACTGGCTTATTTCACTTAACATAATGCTCTCCAGTTCCACCCATGCAGTTGCCAAGGGTAGGAGCTCTTTCTTTCTTTCTGTTGCATAGTATTCCATTGTGTAAAAGTACCATAGTTTTTGATCCAGTCATTTACTGATAGGCACCTAGGCTGCTTCCAGCACTTGGCTATTGTAAATTGTGCTGCTATGAACATTGGGGTGCATAGGTTCTTTTGGATTGGTGTTTCATGGTTCTTAGGATATAATCACAGCAGTGGAATTGCCAAGTCAAAAGGCAATTCCTTTTTTAGTTTTTTGAGGAAATTCAATACCATTTTCCACAGTGGCTGCACTAGTGTACACTCCCACCAACAGTGCATCAGAGTTCCCTTTTCTCCACAACCTCACCAGGACTAATTGTTTGTTGATTTGTTTATGAAGACCATTCTGACTGGTGAGAAGTGATACCTCATTGTGGTTTTGATTCTCATACCTCTCACGGCTAATGATGTGGAGGATCCTTTCATATGTCTCCAGGCCCTCTGTATGTCCTCTTTGGGGAAGTGTCTTTTCAGTTCCTTTGCCCATTTTTTAACTGGATTATTTGTTTTCCTGGTGTGGAGTCATGTGAGTTCGTTATGTATTTTGGAAATCAAACTGTTGTCCAAGGTATCATTTGGAAATATATTTTCCCATATGGTTGGTTCACTATTCATTTTGCTGATGATTTATTTAGCCTTTCAGAAGCTTTTTATTTTGATGAAGTCCCATTTGTTTATTCTTTCCTTTATGTCCCTTGCTCTAGGGGACATATCAGTGGAAATATTGTTGCATGTAATATCTGAGATTTTCCTGCCTGTGTTTTCCTCTAGGACTTTTATGATGTCATGACTTATATTTAAGTCTTTTATCCATCTTGAGTTTATTTTTGTATATGGTGTAAGTTGGTGGTCAAGTTTTATTTTTTTGCATGGAGCTGTCCAGATCTCCCAATACCATTTGGGAAAGGCTATTTTTACTCCATTTTATGCTTCTGCCCCCTTGGTCAAATATTAATTGACCATAGAGACTTGGGTTTATTTCTGGGCTCTCTATTCTATTCCATTGATCTATGTGTCTGTTCTTATGCCAGTACCAGACTGTTTTCATTGCAGTGGCCTTGTAATATAGTAAACTATATCATTGTAAACTATTTCAGGTATTGTGATCCCTCCTACTTTGTTCTTTTTCAAAATTGCAGCAGCTATTCAGGGTCATTTATGGTTCCATATAAATTTCTGAAGTATTTGTTATATATCTGTGAAATATATATCATTGGTATTTTAATAAGGGCTTGTATAGAATCTGTCAATTTCTTTGGGTATTATGGATTTTGATGATGTTAATTCTTCTAATCCATGAACATAGTACATGCTTCCACTTATTTGTGTCTTCCTTAATTTCTTTCTTCAGTATTGTATAGTTTTCTGAGCACAGGTCTTTTACCTCCTTGATTGGGTTTATTCCTAGGTACTTTATTTTTCTTGTTGCTATAGCAAATGGGATTTTCTTCCTGATATCTGTTTCTGATATTTCGTTGTTGGTATTCAAAAATGCTTTTAATTTCTGAATATTGACTTTGTATCCTGCTGTTTTGCCAGATTCACTTATTAGGTCAAGTAGTTTTTTGGTAGAGTCTACAGGATTTTCTATGTACACTATCATATCATCTGCAAACAATGACAGTTTTGCTTCCTCCTTTCCAATTTAGATGCCTTTTATTTCTTTTCTTGTCTGATCACTGTAGCTAGGACTTCCAGTACTATGTTGAATAGAAGTAGTGAAAATGGACATCCTTATCTTGTTCCTGATCTTAGTGGAAAAGCTTTTAGTTTTTGCCCATTGAGTATGATGTTGGCTGTACATTTCTCATGTATAGCCTTTATTATGTTGAAGTATACCCCCCTCTACTCCCACTTTTCTGAGCGTTTTTAAGAATATTCAAAGTTATTGTGAAGAAGAAAATAAGGAATTTGTAGATATGCTTCCTACCCACATTTATGACAAAGTGAGTTGGCCCTTTGTTCAGGTAAAATTATAAGTTCATGTTTTGAAATAATAGAAGAAAAATAGCTTTGCCCCTTTACATCTGGTGACTAAAGTTGTCAAGAACATTTGTAAGGTCTACCGTAAATATGGATATATGAGCATGACAGTTTCATGAGATGGTAAGAATCCATTTATCTGGATTTTATAAATTCTCTCCCATCAATAAATTAGACATGGGTCATATGAAGTACCTAAACCATGATAGCTCAGAGCCACACAGAAATGCTGTGACTGAGTTATTTGCTATATCCTCCTCTAATTTAATGCTCTGCCTTCAACCTTTATAAGAGGACAAATAAAAACTCTTTATTTGAACATGTTTTATGTCTTTGGTATAAATAAAAATAAAGATACTATCAACTGTGAAGACTTCTCCTTATACTTTGCTCTCCCTGATATAGGTCTTATTAAGTTTTCTTCCAAGAAATGATTACCTTCTGCAGAGGAATTTTTATTCCTCATATCAGATATGAATAATACTTAACTCATTTTATTTCTTTTTGCCTTAGCTGTCAGGAAATTAAGCCAAATTGTGTACCCATAAGTAGTAATGAGATCATCTGAGAAATCTGGTGGCATAAATTCCTTATGCTTCCATAACCTTGTCTCTCCTCTGTTTTTATTCTGTTATTGAATTTATCATAATTTAAAACTATCTGATGTCTAAATTATTTAAAAGAAGGCTGAAAGAAGAAACTAAATAATATGCATATTGAAGAATTATATTAGATATAATGTATTTTCATAAACAAACTACAGATGGAATAAGATCTATCAGTTAAAAACTTCCTAATGTAATTCAATTATACATTTCATATCTTTATATAAATATTATTTATCTGTCTATTCTTTCAAAAATATTTAATGAATACCTACAACAGGCCTACTTAAAGAAGACAGTGCTAGATACTGTGGTGGGAAAATAAACTATAAAGATACTATTCAACTCCTTAAACTAAAAATCTAGTTGGAGATATGGTAAATTAAACTATCAGCTAAAAGTCCAAGGTATTCCAGAAAATAAGAGCATTAATTCTCAGCTCTGCATAGGGTCATTATAGCCTAGTCCTCATAGAAATATATACCTGACACTAGAATTTATCCTGTAGTCAACAGATTATAGTTTTACTGGATTATGGCTTACCTTTTCAGTACATTTTAAAACCAGCTAGGCCAAGATCACTGGCCTTATAAATCTAAATTGAATTAAAAGCTTGTTTGAAAGAAAGTAAGATATTGTAAAGACAAAGACCATAGTGAAATAAGTAAACCAAATGGCTTGGCAAGTGCCCACTCAAACTGAGGAAAACATAGTATATGTCATTGGCTCTCAATGAGGAAGAGTAGAGGTAGGAGGGTGTTTACAGTACAGCACTTTGAGAAGCTCAATACCAAAATAGCATATAATGCAGTATGCCTATGTATGACAGTATAGGATGATATTTTATTAGCTTTCATGACTGTCTCCCACCGCTAGAAAACCTAAGGAGAGTAGCAGTTTCTCCAGTCCTACTTAGCATAGTATCCCTAATGCCTAGATGACTGAAAGACACACAATTGATTAATGTTATTTGTGGAAAGAATTACATACTAAGTGATTGATAAAGAGTAAGTAATGCTGTGGTCTGGGAAAAAAGTAGTTCCTCCTGTGTTAGAGTGTTGCCTTATATTAGATTTCTCCAATACAGACAAGAATCAGAAAACAAGTTCCTTTAGGAGGTGATCACAAGAAACACAGATATAAAATGGGAAAGAAGAGGGAAGCCAATAGGGTTAGGTTATCCAGCAGGTTCCCATAGCAGGTTGGCATATTAGCACTAGGGAACTCTGAAAAAGGCTAGGCTACAACTCAAAATTACCTCTCCTGAAGGTGTTTATCCTCCAAATGCCATCTCACACTGGATAGGAATGAATGCTGAGAATATGAACCACCACTTCCTTTAGAACTTCCTTCTTGCCCTATTTAACCAAGAGAGAGGCCTCTGGTGGAGAATTGAAGGTCGTTGGCCTAGGATGTAGTATGCATGCACTAAAATAATGAGTGCAAAGGAGACATGGAAAAGGCATCAAGAGTGTCCCCTAAAATGTTCATAAAATAGAGAATTTGAAAGTTGCAACTTAAATTAACTATTTAATGAGTCTAATTGAAAAATGAGTGGAATTCAAATAAAGAGAAGAGAAATGCAAGAGATATAATACAAGTAAGAAATATTTAGAACACCAAACCTAATGGAGTGGAAGACTGTTAAAAAATGAGATTTAAAGATCCTTTAGTTCCAAATCAAAAATGTCATAAAGGTCACTAAGACCTTTGGGCTTTATCCTGTAAACAATGGGAATCCTGGAAGATCTTTTAGTATGAGAATAATAGGAAGGACTTCTGGTCAAGATGGAGGAGTACATAGACAACTTCACCTCCTCGTGCAAACACAGAGAGAATTACAACTATATCTTAAAATAAACAACAACCAGAACTATCAGAAAATCAAGTTGTATGAAAGTCCAACAACCAAGTATTTACAGAAGTCACATTCATCCAGACGAGTAGGAGGGATGAAATTGTGGACATAGGCGGAGAGACTTAGAAACTTTGTGTGGCATTGGAAAGGCAGTGGCAGTGGTGGTGGAACAGGCTGTCCCATACTCATGTGTGGTAGACAAAAATCAGGAGGGATATCTTGGGATACCAGACCACAAAGCCCAGGGTTCCAATGCTGGGAAGATAGATACCCATAACTTCTGGCTGTAAAAATCAGTGGGGATTGGAACAGCAGAAGAAACTGCCAGATTTTCAAGAGAGTCTGTTTAAAGGTCCAGCACAGACTTAGAACGACTGCAATCTCACCCACTCTGAGATTCACCACTAGGGAAACAGCTGGAAGGGCACCAGTTACATCCAAGAAGTGGGTGAAGTGATTGGAAATGGGGCAAGTGCCTGGCTCCAGAAGCCAGGCAGCACCACTGTCCCCTCTTGGAGCCCTCCCCACACTCATTGCCACAAAGTGGTGAAGCAGGTTTCCCACTCTGGTGATTCCCTAAGGCTCTGCCCTACACAATTTTCAGGGGCCTTTACTAATATAGAGAGTCAAAGCATCTCTACCTAATATGCAGAAAAAACACAGGAAGCTTGTCAAATTGAGAAGACAAATAAATGTGGCCCAAATGAAAGAATGGAACAAAATCCCCACAAAAGAACCAAAGAAAACAGAGATAACCAACCTATCAGATGCAGAGTTCAAAACACTGGTGATCAGGAGGCTCACAGAACTCAATGAGTATGGCAAACACATAAGGAAAGAAATGAAGGTTACACTAAGGGAAAAAAAGAAAAATCTACAGGGAACCAACCGTGGAGAGAATGAAGCTGAGAATCAAATCAACGATAAAACACAGGATGCAAAAACATTCAATCAGAAGGGCAGGGAGAAAAAAAATTTATGAAAATGGGGACAGGCTTAGGAACTCCTGGGACAACTTTAACATACCAACATTCGAATCATAAGGAGTGCCAGAAGGAGAAGAGGAAGAGCAAGAAATTGACAACTTATATGAAAAAATAATGAAAAAAATTTCCCTAATTTGGCAAAGAAAATAGACATACAAGTCTGGGAAGCACAGAGTTCCAAACAAGTTGGACCCAAAGGGGACCACAACAAGACACATCATAATTAAAATGCCAAAGGTTAGAGGTAAAGAGAGAATCTTAAAAGAAGTAAGAGAATTGCAGAGAGTTACCTGCAAAGGAGTTCCCATAAGACGGTCAGCTTGATTTCTCAAAAGAAACTCTGCAGGCAAGAAGGGACTGGCAAGAAGTATTCAAAGTAATAAAAAGCAAGTACCTACAACTTCTATTACTCTATCCAGCAAAGCTATCATTTAGAATGGAAGGGCAGATAAAATGCTTCCTAGGCAAGGCAAAACTAAAGGAGTTCATTGTCACCAAGCCAATATTATGTGAAATGTTAAAGGTACTTATATAAGAAAAAGAAGAAGATCAAAACTATGAACATTAAAATGGCAACAAACTCATAACTATCAACAATGGAATCTTAAAAAAAGCACAAAAAGCAAACAAACAAAAAACCCTAAGCAAACAACCAGAACAGAAACAGAATCGTAGCTATGGAGATCATTTGGAGGGTTATCAACTGTGAGGGCAAAGGGAAATAATGGGGGAAAACGTTCAGGGATTAAGAAGCATAATTGGTAGGTACAAAATAAACAGGGGGATGTCAAGAATAGTATACGAAATGGAGAAGCCAAAGAACTTATATGCACGAGCCATGGACATGAACTAAGAGGAGATTGCTGCAGGGAAGGAGGGCACTGGAAGGAGGGGGGCAAAGAAAAAAACATTGGGATAACTGTAATAGCATAATAAATGAAATATATTAAAAATGATATAGAACATTTCCTTCATCCCCCCAAAATAATAATAATAGGAAGAAATAGTATAACAAAGAATGATTTGTCAGCAATATGTAGGAAGAAACTGAATATCTGATCATGAAGTGTTGACCACATGATATTATAATTCAGGAGCCTGGACTGGAGTGGTGGAATTAGGGAAGGAAACAACAAAATGGCCAATAGGATATACTGGATTATATAAACAAAGAATTGGATAGAAGGAATAGCCCAGAGCTCTCAGAGTACACATCAGTAGGTCATGGTAATTGTGCTTTCTTAAATTATTCTTAAATTCTACAACTAACTAAAACCTAACTTTACTTTCATGTTGCATATTTTTAGAAATTTAACTTCACTGCACAAATTACATGGTCCTGATCCTACTTCAAAAAGTTAAATTGTGCCCTGGCTGGTGTAGCTCAGTGGATTGAGCACCAGCCTGTGAACCAAAGGGTTGCTGGTTCGATTCCCAGTCAGGACACATGCCTGGGGTCACGGGCTAGGTCAGGGAGTGCATGAGAGGCAACCACACATTGATCTTTCTCTTCCTCTCTTTCTCTCTCCCTTCCCCACTCTTTAAAAATTAATAAAATCTTTAAAAAAAGTTAAATTGTGATTTTCACAAATCTAACTATGTAACTCTGGTAATTCATAATGACATAATGAATAAGAAAGTTAGTTTTGAAAATTTTTATATTTATTTCTTATGTGCTTTTTATCTATATTGAACTACTAAGGATTCTGGAAATGTATCATATTTTCAATCAGATTATCTTGGAATTATTGAATTATATTATAAAACTGCTTGTATTTACTTACATTTTAAATTGAAAGAACATTATCTCTCCTTGTTATTATAGCAAGAAACATTTATTAAATGCCAACCCTATGACAAGCTCTTTGTTAAGCTTTAAGGTCACAAAACATGAGTAAGAAATAGCCCCATCATGACCATTTAGACTAGTAGGGGATAGCAAGTGTTTTGGTTATCTATGGGAATATTACAAACCTATACCCACACTTACTGGCTCAAATCAACAAACTTTACTTGCCTTATGAATCTGCAATTGGGGCAGCATTTTTCAAAGTCTGGCTACATTTGTTGTCATCTAGGCAGCTCAAAAATTAGAAGCTGGCATGTCTGAAGGCTCCATTACTGAAGTGAGAGTGGTTACCATGTAGTGATATCACACTGGTGGTTGGAAATTAGCCATGGTGGGAGTTTGGAAATCAGCAAACCCTAAAATTAAGGTTAGTTATTGATTACTTGATTGATTGAAGAATTGTTGGAGAGCTTGTTGTTAAATATTCAAACACATCACTAAATAATTGGAACCAACTATTTAAAAATTGCAACTAAAAATTCTCAGATGTAAACCTATAAATGGCAAATGCACTATTGAATTTTTCCAATGTTATTTGGAATTGAGTGAAACAAGTTGCTCTGACTTTCCAAAATACTCTAAAGGAAACATCTTTTGTATGCATCTGTTAGCTAATTTGTATATGTGTACATTTTATATGTAAATATATGTACATGAAATGTTTGTACACACATTTATTCAAACTACATGTTACCCTTTTCCCCTTTTTCCTGGATGTTCCAAGAAGTAAAACTAATAGCTGTGTTACACTTATTTCATCTACCTCAGGATATGTGGAGATTGTCATTTGGCTATGAGTTTTGTTTTTAGGATTACTGTGAAATTTTATTTTTTATTTCTGTCTTTATAACTTTATATTGAGAAGTGGGGAGTTGTGTTGGGATCTTCTAGCCAGATGCCATTCCAAATGGCACACAAATAGCAAGTTCTCTTTCATCTCTTTGATATTTAAGGGAAATTTTTGAATAAGGAAAGCATAGCAAATTTTAATTCAGGTTCATATTTGGCATTACTATCTTGATTCTGTGTGTGCAAAGAATAATTTGGTACCAATCTACTCTATCATAAAAATAAACATTTTGAAGCAAATAAGGAATTACATTGTTAAACTCTTTTCCATGGTGAAGGTAAGTGATTAAATGATCCAGCTGTGCTGTATTATTACCTAGTGGACTGTAAGCTAGCAGTCCAAACTATAATATTTAGGTGAGGTAATCTTTTGTCTGCAGGCAGGGTGTGGAGCTGACACATTGATATCTCTCATTTGACTCTACTAGCTAGTCTTTCAGATAGTATCAGATAGCATGTCTTCTATACTTTATTGTATTAATCCTCAAAATAACCCAATCAGGAAGGTGCTATTTTATAGATAAGAAAATCGAAACAAAGAAATGAAAAAGGGTTTATCCAGGGTCACACTAATAGAAAATGGCAGATATAAAAGTAAATCAGTCAGTGTCTCTCCAGAACCACATCCTCAACCCTTCTTCCCTTCTGCCTGAGCAAATGAGGTCTAACAATGAGAGAATTACCATGAGAGAGAATAGTAATTGGTGAAACTCATCTTGGATGTCCAAATATGGCTGACTCCTCCATTTATAATGGGAAATATGATGAGATTTGTGGATTCCATAAGACTATTATTGAGGAAAAAAAACATTACAATTTGATCCTTCTTTATTTTTATTATAAATAATTCTAAGCTTTGTCAGGTTTACACTGTCTAAAAATTCCTAGAGGTTTTCTCTGTTTCATCTTTCCACTTTCAGTCTTGTAAAATACAATAATACATTTGACAGATTCAAGATGTAATTAGTCTGAGAGCTGGAGTCATCACTGTAATTCCCTCTAGATCTTACATCTCAAAATCTCCATATAAACAAACCAAATCTTTTCCCATTCCCTGAGATCTATGGGGGTAAGATTGTTGAATCTGGCAGACTGACAAAGGATAAGATCCTTAAAGGCCAGAGCAAGTAAGTTTTAAATATAAAATATATTTTCTTAATCACTTTTTCTCCTTTTTAAAGGTTAGGAAATTGCTTTTGTTGGATTACCTATTTAGTAGTTATAATAAGCTAAGCATTATTGATTTTCTTTCTAAAATAATATATTATGTAATACTTCCCAGACTTTGTATCATTTAATTTACACTCATCTATTTTATAAACCTGAACTTAAGAAAAAAGCAGTGGAAGTGAAACTAGAATAAACTTACACTTGTTACAAAATTATATATTATCTAGCACCATTAGCAAATCTTACAGTGCCTTTTACTTATTTATGTGTTTTGTATTTCTTTGCAAAATAAAGCTTCATGTTGCTCAACAACCATTCACTGACAAGTAGTATGTGACAGGTACTGTGCCTGGGACAGAGATGAAAGAATGAGTAGGACCCACACTCTACTTCATATTCTCACAGAAGATGTGTACAAATAAATATATGAGTACAATTCCCAATTGTGACAGGCAGAAAAATGGCTTCCCAAAGACATCCATACCCTAATCCCCAGACCTCTGAATACATTAGTTCACATGCAAAAGAGAAGTGAAGGTTGCAAATGGATTAAGACTGGTAATACACAGTCATTAAAATAGCAAGATGATCCTGAACTATCCAGATGAACCCATGCAATCATGAGGGGTTTTGAAACTGGGAGAGGAGAAGCCAGAAGTAACTACTAGTCTCATGCTGGACTACACGAAATTGCCTCTCATTCCTTAGGATAATCTGATCCCTTTTTCTACCATGTGATGATTATGTGAGCAAAGGACATAATAGCCTGGGAACAGTCCTACTTTACTCTTTTGGGGCACATGTAGAAAATTATGCTATTGTTGATCAGTTGTGTGGTCTTTGGAAAGGCTGCTTTGGAAGTGCCTAGTTCCAGTAGGTATGACCACAACGGCAGGTTTTCCTCATCCTCGATGGTAAAAGACTAGGTTTGTTTTTCATTTGTTTTTGCCTAAAAAAGAATTAATGAATCTCACCATGTCCCTGAGTAGAAGGCAAATTTATGTGACTTTGTTACAGAATGGACCCATTGTCGGGTGGGGGGGGCAAAATACTATTACCAAATGGACCCCCATCCCCTTATACTAGGTTCACCTTGCCTATCACCAGGGAATTATAGCTCTCAATGCCAGAGATTTATGAAAAGGAAAGGAATTATTTATTCGAAAGTTATACAGACTTAAGAGTAATGACTGAATGTCTTCATTAAAATCCCAAAGTCCCTTAAAACACCCACAAACACACAAGCCCTTCCTTCCTCCCTTTGCCCAGTCCAGCCAGTCAGGGATACTGTATCTCAGGAAAAGAACAGAAGTCCATGGCTCTGGTAGCTCCCATTCTTCCCAGTAATCCATGCTCAGGTAGCACACCTCCCACAGTTTCCAGTACCATTAGCTGTGTTGCCAGGATCTCCAGTTCTCAATCCAAACCCATGTGGCACCTTCTCCTGGCCCACCAGCAAGAGTCCTTTCACCCCTTTCCTTCCTAAGATGTATCTCCTGCATTCTTCCAGACTGCTAAAAGAGGGTGCTACATCTACATTGCTGCTACATCTTGCTTTCCGTCTTCCCCGACTGCAAGGCAAAGGGAACACCCAAAGCCGCGTGGTTCCCTCAGCATGACTACAGTGCTTGGGTTTAAATCCCAGCACCCAATCTTCTTCTGCAGCCCCATTTCTGACTCCTCCTACAATTGGCTACACCTGCCAGCATTCCTGTATTTTTCCAGCCTTTCTGGGCTGCTATATTAAGTCCAGGCAGGCATGGTCCTGTGGAATGCAGCAAATCATCTCCAAGCTCTAACACAGGCACTATAACCAGGGAGAGTTGCCTCCCAGTTACATCATGGATCAAAGTCACTCCCATCTCCCTGGCTCAAAGCTTGGCTGCAGCTATTTAAAATATGCATGAAACCAGTTAAAGGTTATAAATAGGTTAAATGACCATTCCAGAGGTTATCTGTAAAACTGTTGCTATACAAAATAACTCTCAATGGCCCTGCTCCATGTGTCCCATCCCCCAGTTCAGACTTGTGGGAGTGAGAACATCCTATATTTATATTTCCTGGGCACCCTGAGTTCTGGATCCCATTACAAAGCCCTCTTTGGGGAGCCCCTGGCTGCACCCTGTTACAACTTCTCCTTTGACCCTTTTACTTTACAGTGAACAGATAGTGTGTCTGATCCTAGCACTTGTATCAGTCCAGTGACCCTTTGCCAGAATGGCTGCCTTTTGTAGGAGGGCTACTCTGTGGCTATGAGATACAAAGTAAGTGTCGGTGAGCCTGGGCTATGTGGGCTTCTGGCTTCTGGAGAAAACTCTCTGCCAGAGGTTGATTTGCTGAATATGCAAGAAAAGGTAAAGTCAAATTGCTCAAAATAGGTGTTCCCCATTGCCTTACATGTTATGTGGGTCTCAATAGCAATAGTCTGAAAGAATAAAACCAAAATAAGTATAAGAAAGATATATGAAAAAAGAGACAATAGTAAAGCACAAAAGATGATTTACCAAGTGAAAGCTAAAATTCCCAGAGGGATAATAGAAAATAGTACATACTTAAAGCATGGTTGGAATTGGAGGCTATTATGTTAAGTCAGTCAATGAAAGTCAAATACCATAAGACCTCACCTATAAGAGGAATCTAATGAACAAAGTAGACTAATGAACAAAATAAAACCAGAGGCATGGAAACATGGAACAGGCTGACAGCTGACAGCAGAGAGGGAGGAGGGAGATCATGGGAAGGGACTAGACAAAGAGCATGTATGAATGACCCATGGGCATGGACAACAGTGTGGGGACTGACTGTGGGAGCAGGAGGTAGGATGGGTGGAGGAGAGCAAAAGGGAAAAAAATTGGGACAACTGTAGTAGAATAACAATTAAAAATGATTGGAAATGTAAAAAGAGAGGGAACAAGATGTTATGATGAAGAAATAAAGTACAGAAAAAAATCCCATTGAATAAATAGTCATGTATATATCTGAGATGTTTAAAAATCAAAACAATATTAAGGATCATACTAAGAACATTTCCCATAAAGCAAAGTGAAGGAAAATAGAAGAGGAAAAATTAGCAAATTGAAGAATTATAGTGGTTCAATGTCTGAAAGAAGAAATACCAGACTCATAGAATTCTCTGAAGAGAGAAAGAAAAAGAGAAAAATATCTCTGCCAAAACGCATCACTATAACATTTTATAACATCAGAGATTAAAAAAAAGATTCTAAAACTCCTTAAAAGTTAAAACAGGTGGCCGAAAAAGGCATAAAAGTAATTTTTTCATTAAACTTTAATGAACTGGAAAGATACTGTAACAATGCCCTAAAATTCTTTTTTAAATTTTATTTTTCAATTATAGTTAACATTTAATATTATTTTATATTAGTTTTAGGTATACAGCATAGTGGTCAGACAATTACATAACTGGTGAAGTGACCTCCCCCACCCCCCCCCATAAGTCTAGTACCCACCTGGCACCATAAATAGTTATTGCAATATCATTGACTATATTCCCTATGCTACACTTTACATTTCTGTGACTATTTTGTAACATACATTTGTAGTCCTTAATCCCTTTGCCTTTTTTACCTAGCCCACCAACCTCCCTCCTATGTGGCAACCTCGGTTTAATTTCTGTATTTATGGGTCTGTTTCTGTTTATACATTTTGTTCTTTAGGTTCTACATATAAATGAAATCATATGGTATTTGTTTTTCTCTGTCTGACTCATTTCACTTAGCATAATACCATCTAGGTCCATTCATGTTGTTGCAAATGGTAAGGTTTCATTCCTTTTATGGCTGAGTAATATTCCATTGTATATATTCACCACTGCTATTTTATTCACTTGTCTATGGATGGTACTGTGTGTGTGTGTGTGTGTGCGTGCACACACATGGGCATTTGTGAATATATATAAGTATATGAAACTTAAAATTTTAGAAGTATGTAATATAAAATATTACATATTGCACTGTGGAGGGTTAACAAATTTTCTCTTTGCTTCTCTGCTTATTCTAACTTTCTACATCAAACATAACTTGTATAATAAACATAATAAAATGTTGGAAAATATTTGTTTAACAATATCATGTTCTAGCCCACTCGAGGACCAACTGTCACACCATGGCCTCACAGCACCACTACGTAAGCAGCTACAATAATATATCCTCAACCAAATCGAGGGGCTAAACTCTTTTTAATAACTCTTCTTAAGATATGCTCAGGTGCCCAATGCTGTATTAAACTCTGTTATAATGAAAATTACCTACAAGTTATAATACCACATGTATTGTTTGGGCTTAGAGGTAACACACAGTTACAGATAATATTTCTCCCTAACAGATTTTGAAATGCACAAAGGTATTTCCTATTCATATTCATTGTCTCTTTCAAGACTAAATCCATTTGCTCTAAGCTGCCTTTTTTGCCTTCATTTTCTGTCATTTTAGTGGTTTTTTATTCTTCCTTATTCTTTTCACATATGTTCTCATACATGAAACTACCTGCTATCTCTTGAGATCTAAATGAACTGGTTAGTGTAGTCATGAAAATTCCCTTGTATTCTTCCTGTGTGAATCAATCTGCTTCTCACAGTATTTTTAATGGCTCTGATTCAGTGCACCATGCACTAATAGAGAGATTGTTTACCTAATGGACTGAAACACAATAAAAATTTTTCTTCTCACCTCATTTCATCCACAAGTAAGCTTTCATTTTCAGCTTCCATGTACATGTATTGTTTTTTAGAAATCTTGCTTGTAATAATACAAACCTGGTTATGACTAGCTGGTGTGTCAAATCCTGTTACAATAAGCTACTGCAGCTCATAACATATGTTTTTAGATAATTACCCAGTAGGAAACACTTACCAAATGTTATGTATTATTGCTCAACAAAATTAAGTGTTTCAATGATAAAAATATATATAACCCAGTTAAGAGTAGGGAATACTATTATAAACCATGTTTAATTAAGAACCAAGTGTCATATAAAAATATAACAGATGTATCTTTACAATTCACTGAAGCATATTTTCTGATAGATACAAACAACATCATATAAAAATGTAATATTCCTGAAAAAGCCTAGTGAGATAGTATAAAATGAATGTAGCAGTCTCTATTGTCATCCGTGTAGAGCAGCTGTGACATCAACGCCCCAGGTGCCTTTTGGGAATAAAGCCAACTCTGGGACCAGGCACGCCAGGTGATAATCAAACAGATGCAGCACAACTTCCACGTATTCATTGCACTGAAACACAGATGGTATCACTTAAACCCAAATGAAATAGCAGCCTACGTGAGGAGAAAAGCATTAAACAGGCAAAACAGATATGGTTGTCAGGTACCTTTGAGGAAGACATTCTTCCAGTAGTCTACTGAGTAGGAAACTCAACATTTTTCTCCTTTTGGTTTCACTGAAGTAGCTGCTTCTTGTCTTCCACAATGCTGTTAGTAACTCAGTCAAATGTGTATTAAGCAACTGGCACGCATATCACAAGTAGGTGAGGTTTGCTTTCCTATGTTAAATTTTATTTGAGAGGAAATTAAGTGGTTTGAGGAGAGGGGAATATAAATAACATGAATAATGAAATAAATCTAAGATAGACTACTAAAACCCCCAAACAGACAGATTAGGTCTGTGATTTTCCCTTATTCTCAGAAACCAGAATTCAAAGTTATTATCTTTTTTCCCGCTCAGACACTGATTCTCAGAATGACCTACAGCATGTAATAAACTTTCTACTTTAGTACCTTCATGCAGAAAATTGGGATCATATATTTTATTATTTTGAGTTCATCACTAAAGTAGTGAGAAGGTTAATTAATTTATTTATACATATTAAAGACATTTTGTAAAAGTCCTTTTGAAAATTTGCCAATAATCTGCTTTCTTCTCTTTGGCAATCAGTTGTTGTTTTTCAAATGGTTGTAAAATATTTTTGATTTCTTTAATTTACTTATTGATAAAACTTCTATAAGATCTTGAATTGCACCTTGATGAATTCGATGCTAATTTCTAAAAACAACAAATTTGCCTAAATGAGTATTTTTATTTTTATTACAATATTATGTAAATTTTAGCAACTACAAATCAAACATTCTGGAAATTAGTCTGATAGATTCCGTACATTAATGGGTATAATGAATTGTTCAGCACATTTCTGCAGAAGGCTAATCTTTTCCTGGTCTCTCACACAGTCACAAAGCTAATGCTAAAATGAACGTGCAATTTTCTCAGGCTTTCCCAGTGGGGCAATGTGTATCACATGGCAACATCTGCCATGGAGAAAACTACACAGCCAGCTTCAGTTTTTCTCTCTTGTAAAGATGATTTCATTCAATTGCAGGAAATGTATGCAACATCAATATCATTTTAAACATACTTTACTATGCATGTTGCATGTTTGTGGCTATTTTATTGGGTTCAGTAAACATTATCACATGTTAAATTTCAAATTTCCAAAGAATCTTTGAATACAGTTAATAACACTGCAAGGCAGGTGTGATTATCCTGTTTTACATATGGAGAAGCTGATATTTAAAGGAGGTGGATCTCCTGATCAAGGTCATAAGGCTGGTTTTATACAGAATCAGGATTAGATTCATTACTCAGTTCACTTTCTATTATACCTTGCCATAGCTCATTTGTATGTGAACAAAAATAGAGAATAATGGAAATATGCCATTGTGCAAAACACGCTATTTTATAATCTACAGGATTGTATGTATTGTGGGGGGAAGCACTATGTCTATTGATTGCTCTAATTTCTATGTAATCATGGTGCAGTTTTGTTTTTTGTCTTATAAATGATGGTGGTTTGAAACTGCTGCAAATTGCTAATGTTCCTGGATACATTTGGCAGCAGCCCGAGGCAAACAAACCCACAACAAGAAAATTAAATCCTTATAGTTTATATCTAAGAGCTTACAATATGACTAACAATGACATTATGAACTCCAAACAATTTAAATAGAAATGCAAGTTATTATATATATTTGTGTAAAAGAGCCGGCAGTTTAGAGAATATAGTACAAAGGACAATAATCAGGAGAGCAAACCTTTTGCTATCACTGAAACACATGAAATTTGAAGTAAAACACAAACAACCACCACCACAAAAACAACTAAATTTGAAAGATATTAAATGCTGTTTGATATGAAGGCAAAAAATCTTGCTAATCTGGCCAGAAGGGCATCCCAGACAGAGAGCATGGTGTGGGAGACCAAAAAGAGGCAGATGTGGGATTTGTGGATCAAGGAATTTGGTTAACTTCGAAACTGAACCCCACTTATTAAAAGAAACATAAGTAATGGCAAACAGAATATACTATTATTCTCTAATGGACCATGCTGGCGTGCAATATGCTACCTTGTATTTCATTTTTCCCTCATTCATCTTGGTCTCTGCAACCCCTGCCCCCTACTCAAGGCCAACTTTACCCATATGTTTGGCAATTTCTCCCTCATGGATCTAAGCTATTGGTGATGAACCATGCATAAGGTAAATAACTGGGGAAATCACACAAAAATAAATATACAAACTGTTAAAGAAAAATTGTTTGTGACACTTATTAAAGATAATGAGGCAGACCTTATTCAGGGGGACTATCACGATAGGTATATGGACAATGAGATGAAGTTTGGGGGTAGATGTTATACTCAACTCCAAATATAACAACAAAAAGAGAAATTTATAGCCAAAAAGCAGAAAGGAGGGTATAAATGGATAGAAAATTACTAAGAGGAAACATTAAGAAGTGGGGGTGATTCTGGCTAGACTATCCTAACAGGACTCTTCTGAAGGCAAGTCAGGGTAATCAGACATCACCTGGGGTATGGTGAAGGCTGATGAACACAATTAGACATCCAGGTTGGGAGGTTCTGGCTAAACTGACTTAGGTAGATTCTTGTTAAAATTGAAGAATACAGAAATAAATATGGAAGGCCAAAAGTTAGGGCTCAGTTAAGAAGAGAGTTCAGAGGAACCTGACTAGGGATTGGTCAGGAAAAGAATTTTTGTCAATGCACACACACACACACACACACACACACACACACACACACCAGGCCTGTATTCATTCAGTTCACAGAAACCTTCTAATGTCATCAAGTCCAAATGCCTCTATCCTGTCACATTCACTGTCCCCATCCTACCCCTATGCCTGTATACACTTTTTCTTGCTTTAATGTTGTTCAGGGGAGCTTTCTCTGACCCTCCCAGACTAGACAACAAAGCCCTAATAAATGCTTTTATCAGCCCCATATTTGTGTTTCACGGTATATAGTAATTGTATGCCAGTGTGATCCTTTAATAAATATCAGCCAATATTTCAATAAAATTTCTGAGTTTTCATAACCTGTAAGCTCCATAAGAGGCAATGAAAGGTATTTTTGCTCAACACTGGATTCCTTGAACAGCATGAATCAAATAGTTGTTGAATAATTGAGCCCTTTCAAAAAATAATTCTCAAAATGAAAAATGAGTGGAGGTATGAAGAAGAGATAAGAGCAATTAAAACAGTGTGGGCAAGAAAACCAGATTCATTCATCGATTCATGTATGGTAAAACTCTCAGTACAATAGCTAGTATACTAGTTTTAAATCTAGAAAATTTTAGTGATGCAATCCTTTACCTCTTTTTCCACATATTTATGTATATTTTCACAGCTTGGAGCATAATTTTCCTACTTGCTTGATTACAAATATTGACAGTTGCTGTATGCTAATGGGTGTGTAACAGGGTGCAGCCAAGGGGGACCCCAAGTGGGGATTTGTAATGGGGTCCAGAACTCAGGGTGCCCAGGAAATATTTTATATATATATATGTATGTGTGTGTGTGTGTGTGTGTGTGTGTATATATATATATATATATATATATATATATATATATATATATATATATGAATATATATGATGTCCTCACCCCCACCAGTCTGAGCTGGGGGGTGGGACACATGGAGCAGGGCCATTGAGAGTTCTTTTGAATAGCAACAGTTTTGCAGATGACCTCTAGAATGGTCATTTAACATATCTATAACCTTTAACTGGTTTCATAGATATGTTAAACAGCTGTGGCCATGCTTCAAAGTAGGGGGATGGGAGTGACTTCAACCCATGATGTAACTGGGAGGCAGCACCCCATGGCTATAGAGCCTCCGTAAGAGCTTGGAGATGATTGGCTCCACACCACAGGGCCACACCTGCCTGGACTTACTATGGCAGCCCAGTAAAGCAGGAAAAATATAGGAATGCTGGCAGCTGTGGCCAAATGTGGGAGGAGTCAGAAATGGTGCATCAGAGGAAGATTGGGATGGGGACTTAAACCCAGGTGCAGCAGTTATGCAGTGTCTTTTTGGCACCACATGACTTGGGCAGAGAAGAACCATGGACTTCTATTCTTTTTCTGAGGTACGGTACCCTGGACTGGGCAGAGGGAGGAGGAAGGACTGTGCATTTATGAGTATTCTAAAGGAATTTGGGATCTCAATGAAAACATTAAGTCATTACTCTTAAGTTTGTATAACTTTTTAAATAAGTAATCTCTTTCTTTTTCACCAATCTCTGGTATTGAGAGACATCTTTCCCTAGTGGCAGGCAAGGTGAATCTAGTACAGGGTAGGGGACACCCAGAGCAAAAGGGTGGATCCATTTGGTAGTGGTATACCATTCACACATATGCACACCCCATGACTGTTCTGTAACAGGTGTACTTGTCATATATGGTGTTTAGCCCTTGGTTAGACATGAAACTTGCATTTGACCTTGCTTCACAGAATATGACCTGAGCTCTTCATAACTATAATCCATATGAAAATGTGATCCCCCTGTATTCTTCATGAAAAATAGCAAGAATTCAACTATAGATAAGAATGAAGTTTGTCAACCGTAAAGTAGTGTAAAGCCCTTCAGAAGCCTAAACAAAAGGTCAACTAGGAAAAGATAGGTAGAGAAGGTTATTTTGGAAATTAAGGGAGAGGAAACTGGGGTAACATAGCTCATAAATGTGGGTTGAGAAAGTTGTAAAAATGAGTTTAAACTTGAAAACATTTGAATAATAAAAGTAAGAAATTAAACAAAGATTAGGTTATTGTATATGCATACTCAACTGGAATCTTCTTAACCTAAATTTGTTTAATACCTATAGAATTTTCCCTCTAAAGGGGATTCAAATATGCTTCCTCAAAATATGCCACTTTGGCATATGATTATTTTGAGCTGAAGGCAATGAAGAAACAGCAGATATAAGAGGAACTTTCTGCCCTCTCTCTTTCCATCTACACATAGACAATAATTTACCACATTGAAGGTGATCACCACCCCCTTCCATACCAGGAAGAGGACAGTGATTTTTTAACACTGAAGAGCACTCAATTCTTATCACTAAAGGTGGCACCAACTTGAGTTACATAACCAACCTCACTGAACAACACTTACCTTCCATTATTTTTCCTCATATGTTTACCTTTCCACAATTTAATGTCCTTTCAAGCCTGAACCCCTTTGCTTTTATCTTGCCCCTTCTCCACCAATTGTTGCCCTTTGTTAAAATAGTATATAAGCTCTCAATAAGCCTAACTACTTCTATGGATTTTCACTTGTTTTTTTGTGAGACACCACATATACATACATAATAAACCTTTCTCCTATTAATCTATCTTTTCTCATTTTAATTATTATAGCTCAGTGACTGAACCTATGAGAATAGAGGAAAATTTTTTTCAACCTATACGTCCCGTCTCTAGTTTTCCAACAAACGAATTAGGTGCCTTGTAAATTACATTAAGCAGGGGGGCCCTTAAATTTTAAACAGTGTTGTATAGAAAGCATTCTGAAGAATGGTATGTCATTTAATGTATAATTTATTCACTGAAAAGATATTTATTAGGTATCCATTATACTCTTAATGTTTAGATATAAAAGTTTGACTAGGATAGGCACGGTAATTCTCTTCATAGATATCATATTCTAGCAAGGAGGGATAGGAATTAAGCAAAGAATTGCAAATTTAATCTTTTCCCCACAATAGTATTAATGCTATGGAAGAAAAATAGAGGGTATTGTAAAATGTATTACTAAGAGACCTGACTGAACAAGCAGCAGGGGGTGACCCATAGAGATGCCTTTAGAGAGTTATGATTCAGCTGAGTGATCAAGAGTGAGTAGAAATTAACTAATGCTATTATTTGGCCACAAAGCAGATAAATGCATTTTCTTTATTTGATAAATTCACCATTCAGTGAGTTTTCCAGTGAAAAGAAGTTAAAACTATCTAATAGTCATTTGCCCAGCATCCCTTTTAGTTAAACTACAGCCACATTTGTGTAGGCTCTGCCTGAAAGACATAAATATAAATGCCTGAATTGGGAACAAGTGATTCAAATCCAACAGGAAATGGAGGGGATGTGTTCCCTAGGTGTCAGCTGATGCAGCAATAATGAGTTGCTTGGGCAACAGTCTTGGCAGGATAAATAGCCTCAGGTGGGGCTTGGCATTGAGGACAATGGTATCTGCACTGCTGCCGGTCTAAAGTGATTGGGGATATGCTTCCTGGCTTTGAGGCCACATGTTTTGCTCTCTAGAGCACTCCCAAAAATTCTTTGAGAATCCTAACATCTTTTAATATATTTTCTCCTTAAACTAGTCCAGGTTGTGTTTTGTCACAACCGAGCAAATGAATGGGAGAAAATGAAGACGTGAACAAGAAGAGTCCTTGGTGAAGGTGACAGTGAACATGAGCAGCCTGAGTTGCTGAGAGGGAGAATGTGATGACAGATAAGTCTGGTGAGGTGAACCGGGACCACAGAGGCAGGGCATGGAGACCATGAAAAGAATTATTTAGTTTATCCAAACAGCAATGAGAAGTCAGCAAGGAGTTTTAAGCAGGCAGGAGACATGATAAAATTTGCATTTTTAAAGGTCACTCAGTGATTGGAGACTCTATGCCAGAAATTACTGTAGCTCGATAAAAACCATGGTGGAATGGCTCTTTGAAATTCTGTGCAGTAAAATAAATAGGATTTGGCAAGAGGTCAGATATGTACAAGTAGAGCATTTTACTTTCATAACAAATTGTTACTTGTTCAATAAAAGTGGATAACAGATGGAGTAATTTTAATATCCATGCATTCTCTGGCAGATCAGATTTGCCTATGTTTTACTAAACCAGATATAGTGAGTAGAAGCTCATGGTTACCACACTGGCTCAATATTTTCCCTGTTCTCTTGATCTGGATGATTAAGTTCTACACTGAATCATGCAAAGAACTTTGCATAGTTGTTCTTCAGTAGTTTATAACATCATGTCATCTCTTCAGTATCAACTTAATCATTTTTTCATATATTTTGAAAAGAAATGAAAGCATAAATTCATTTTTGAAATATACAAAAGAAATTCAAAAGCTAGACAAATTAAAAAATTGAGAATTAGTTTGATGCATCTCTAAACAATAAAATCCAACTCTTATTAATGAAAGAAAGCAGATCACTTATTTGTGCTATAAAATAAAACTAAGCAAAATATTCTAATAGTTGAAGGTTTTATTATTGTCTTCTGCTTACAATGCTGTGGCACTCATTGTTTCTGAGTTCATTGGATGTGCATGACTGTCCATGGAATCCAGTGTTTCATTATGTGCTGTCGCTGTTTTTTTTAATTTAACTATGTCCCTCCTCTTTGTTCCCACAGAACCCCAAGCACCACTCTAACATATACCTTCACAAGGCATGATGTTGTTGGCTTAATTTTTTGCAGGCAGAAATCATTAATTTTTTAAAATAAGATGTAGTTTCTCCCACACTCATTGATTCAACAGCCTTAATCATTGCAATGAATGGTTTAGGTCTGTATACTTGGCCCATACACGTTCTGGTCAGAATGTAAGTTATTAGAGCCACTATGGAAAACAGTATGGAGATTCCTCAAAAATATTAAGAAAAGGGCTACCATATGACTGGGTATCTATCCCCCCAAAATTGAAAACATTTATTTGGAAAGATATATGTACCCCTATGTTTACTGCAGCATTATTTACATTGGCCAAGACACAGAGACTTGTTTATAGAGATTAGTCCATTGATAAATGAGTGGATAAAGACATGATACATATACATACACACATATATATGTATGTATGTCATGTATATGTATGTATATGTGTGTATGTATACACACACAAATATATATATATATGTATATATATATACATACACACACATACACAATGGATTACTATTCAGCCATAAGAAAAGATAAAATACTGCCACTTGTGACAATATGGATGGATCTTGAAAATATTATGCTAAGCAAAATAAGTCAGATGGAAAGAGTCAAGAACCATATGTTTCACTCATATGTGGGATAGAAAACTGAAAACAGCAAATGAACAAACAAGACAAATAAAACCTATAGACACAGACAACAATATGGTGGTTACCAGAGGAAAAGTGGGGAGGGGGGAGTAGCAAAGGATAAAGGGGGTCAGGTATATGATGACAGGAGGAGATTTGACTTGGGTGGTAAACATACAATGCAATATACAGATGATATATTACAGAATTTTATGATTGAAACTTGTGTAACTTTATTAACCAATGTCATCCCAATAAGTGTAATTTAAACAATATTTTTAATTTAAAAAAAGAAACATTTTGAATGATTGCAAGGATGCCCACAATTTAAACTACTCTGTTTTATCATAAGCACCAGTGAGTAAATATCGCGTAGATCTCAGATTTAGTGAAAACAGTGATTTGGAATTTTCTAAATTCATATTAAATATCTTTGTTCAATATGTACAAAATAAAGGAATAAAATCCAAATACAGTTGGAAGCTGTTTATCACTAAAGTTAATTGCCAGGCTTGGTGTAGGTATAGAGTTAAAAAACCAAAATAAAAAATGACTTCCATTTACTGGAGCAGGCAGTGTCACTGGCATTTATGTATATTATTTCCAGTGTTCCTGATAGCTTTGCAAGGTTTTAGAGATGAGGATACTGGTGCTCAAGGAGGTAAAATGACCTGCTTAAGAACAGAGCCACTATGCCAGGCTTCAGATGAAAATGACTTGTCTAATACCACTGCTACTCACAGAATGTCCTAAGGCCATTCTTTTAATACTCCAAATACCTAGATATCATAAGAAATGTTTTCTAAGTTGAATTGAGGGAGGACAGATACTCAACTCCCTGAGATAAGTCAGCAAAAGGAGACATTTTACTTCTTTTTCAAACTTCTCCCCATGACAGGAGTAAAAGTATTCCCTCTAAGAGTATCAAGCTATGACCAATTTTGTTTTGATTATGTGTTAAATGTGTCTGTTTGTTTTTGGAGGATGTATAGGAAACTTACTAGATCTTCAGCATCCATACCATAATGGCTCCCACATTGGCCAAGTTCTTAAAGATGTTGTGCCTAGTATGAGTAGTTCTTTAACCCAGCATGGAATTATGATTTTCCAGGAGCATTCCCTTTAGACAATTAGAAGCAACTTCTTCGTGTTTTTTCCCTCATATTACATGCTGCCATATGGCAACAAGAATCTACCAAGCAGAGCATATGGAAAACTTGCCATGCATGGGAAAACATTAAAGAAAAAAATATGGAAACAAGAGATGCTGCCATTGCTCATACCACTGCATAAGAAAGTTACTTGCCACGCATGCCAAAGCATAAGTAGTTGAGCATATCTCTAATGTGTGATTTCCATTTTACATCTAAGTCTGGCTCACCAAGCAATACTCCGCTAAGCAAATGAACCTTTCAAACAGTGCCTGTGTTAGTCCCTGTTTGAAAGCCAGTTGGATAAAAATGTGTTTTCTAAGCAGTGGTTTAGCATGGCTAATTCTCAATGTTTCTCCCTCTTACCTTGAAAAGCCTCTTTATTCTTAATCTTCATTTATATCACCATTGATTTAGTTCCTCAGAGTAGTACTTCCAAACCATTCTCAATTACCCCTTCTCCCTTACATCCCATATCCAACCAGGCAAAAATCCCATGAATTTTACTTTTGAATCAGGTTTCTCTTTTCCATGCTCGTTGCCCTTCATTCAGAACTTATCTCTTGTAAAACTGCAATTACTGTCTTGGTTTTCTCCCACCAATCTAACTTCCAACTGCTGCTGGAGTTAACATTCAGAATACAGTTCAGATTAAGTCACTTCTCTAGTTCAAAACATTTGACAGGAAAGAATGAGACCTAAACTTTCTGGCTTAACATCTCAGAGGCTTCACAATCTGATGCCAATGCATCTCACCTTCAGGAAGGCTATGCTCCAGCCGTACCATTATTTTCTCACCTTTTCCTCAAACACATCAACCCTTTTATACCTCCAGGTCTCTTTAAATTAATCCTCTTTCCCCAACACCTTTACCTGAAAACTCTGACTCCAATGCCAAGTGTCTCCTCCAGGAAGGATTAGTTGCTTCTCTGCTCCCAGAGCTCTCAGGGTGTACTGCTATTTGTTTCTAAGTTTGAGTCTCCCTCTCCATGAACAAGTCCAGAGCAGAGGCAAGTTATAATGCCTGACACTTAAAAAAAGATACTTAAATAATTGCTGAATAAATAAATGAATGAATTGCTCAGTGCAATATTTTAGGATGATCCAGTTTTCAGCACATATATAGTTCTTTAAAGAAGACTTTGGAGACTGTAAAAGAAATTAGTTTGGGAAGAAAATCAATAAAGATATAGGGGAAATGATTATGTATGCAATGTTACATAATAATTTGTCACAAATAACCTTAATTTATTAAAAGGATTTCCATAATAGTTTAATATCAAACCATTCTCAGAAGACCTAGGTTTAGGTAGTTGTGACTGGAAACAAAGTCTCTTTCTAGATTCTCTAATATTATTACATATTTTCTCATTGTCCTTTCACTTAATACAAAAGTAGTCCTCACAGGTTGGCTGGTACAGATTGCTAGATTCCATATCAATTTCAGATTTAACTTCAAAATTGTGTATTGAAAGCTTATTATGTATTGTATGCTGTGCTTATCTTACTATATTTACATATATATATTTTTAAAGGGTTAATATTTTTATTACTAGTTCCTACTAGTAAAATTTTTTCCCGCCATTCCAGTCCTTATTTTGGTACTTGCACTGTTTTGCTTTCATAATACTGCCTCATTTACCTGACTCCACACTCCTGTATGACACTACTTTATATTGCAAATAGTTTCCCTCAAAGTGCCACCTGTTTTTGTCCAGAAGAACTTTCAAGGCTAAATCTTTTGTCTTCGGGCCATCTTCTACCAGTACTAGTCTTAAGCTTCTTATCATACAGAAACTCAGACGTGGGGGCCGCATCCCCACACAGTTCCTGATGTTCTTGATCATCTCATCCTTTTGTGTCTTGCTAACAACCCTGGCTACAATGGCTCAACTTGTTCCTCACCAGCAGTCTACCTCACATTCCTTATATCCTATCTTGCAGGCTGCTCTGACAGCAGCCTCATCTCAAACATCAAAGGCTTACCAAAATTATTAGAAAACCTTGAAGTCCTTTTTAAATCCTTTAAATTCCTCCTTCATTTATACTAACCTGTTTTAATACATAAATTGCATACATATCTCTCAAGTTTCTAATTTTCTTTCACACACAAATTGCATATGTATCTAACAAGTTTCTAATCTTCTTAGGCTATTTTCAGATAATCAACATTATAATCAGTTTTTAATAATTGATGAAAGTAATTGTCTTAAAGGAAAAAATTATAAACACCTTTACATGTATTATTCATCTGTGTGAGTCTCAAGAACAAGAAATATCTTGAGTCATATGTAGAGGAAAGGGAAAAAAAACAGCAGAGCTACATCACCTTGAAGCTGCTAAAACAGCTATCACAATAAATAAATGTCATTGTCTTCTTTGTCTGCTCAATACAAGTCTCTGACAGGGCTGAAAAAGGATGCTTATGGTTTATATTTAGACATTTCACTGCTGTTCAAGGTACATTCTTTATTCTGAGCAAAATACCATACAAGTAAGTTTTATTAATATTCAATATTTTTAACAAATATATACAGTTCACCATTTATGAATATAAGTATTTTCCTAAAGTTTATAACATGATTTTGGAATTTCATTTCCCCAAAGAACTAAGTTGTAAGTTTGTCTCCACCTGACAAAAGTCAAGTTCATCACCTTGGATCTAAAACTAATACTATGCCCTGGCTGACGTGGTTCAGTGGATTGAATGCTGGCCTGCTAACCAAGGTGTCACCGGTTTGATTCCTAGTCAGGGCACATGCCTGGGTTGTGGGCCAGGTCCCCAGAGGAGGTTGCACAAGAAGCAACCACACATTGATGTTTCTCTCCCTCTTTCTCCTTCCCTTCTCTCTAAAAATAAATAATTTAAAAAATAAAATTAATTTAAAATATAAATAATTAAAAAAATAATTTAATACTAGTAGCATTAGTTCAACTCCAAACAACTCCATTCCTATTTTTTTCACAATAGCATATATTTCAGGTTCTGATTTGGGTGACAGAAATACAAGGTCCACCAGAAGTAACACTTTCCTGAGTGTGGTTGGTAGGGTAATAATATGGATGTAATAATTTATAGTTTTAATTTGAACACTTCACTTAAAATGTCATATGGTGTGCTCGAGTGTGATATTGTTATGTTACAAAATTACATGCTTATGATTTTGTAATAAATTATTTTTGTAAAAGATTTTGTTATAAAAGAGGGGTGTTATTTGTGTGGGGCCCTCATATCTCCCCATACTAAAGTGCTGGCAGCCAACAGATAGTCCTGGGCTCCACAAAATATGACCTCTCATTGTAGGCAGAACAAAGGGGAACTCTATAGTTTAAGCATTCCCCAGGAGATATAAATTAAGCAACAAATGTTTGGAGGCAAGACTTTCTTGATATTGCCATTACTCATCCGTATGTATAAGGAGAGACAACAGAAGCTTTTGAAATTTGTCATTTCAAGCCAGTATACTTTTAAAATATTTATAAAATCAAACTGAAGTTCCTAATTCATGTGATTCAACTTCATAAATAGATGAAAGATAGTTGATAGGTAGATGATAGATAGATAGATAGATAGATAGATAGATAGATAGACAGGAAAAAAAGAGCCACAAGTAAGTAACTGTCTTTTCTTCTGTCTTTATGTTTGTAGGTCCTAACTTGACTTTCAAAGCTCAGCTCAACTTCTATCTCCCATCAAAATGAAAGAGAAAGAATTATATCTGTCTATGTGATTTTAGTTATTTGTGTGCATGACCTATGGCCCTCATGTATAAATTTTTGCAGACAGGGTTTATGTATGATTAACTTTGAGAAACACCAATCAATCAATCAATATTTATGAAAAGAATTAGCATATGGAAAATATGAACAAATCAAGTTTTGTTTCATTTTAAATAGTGGTGCATAACAGTAACATGGTAATAAAGATTTTCCACCAGGTAGCACTCTTTTCAGAGTACAGACAAATCACTGCTACAGTTGAAGTTTTAAAAATAACATTCTACTTCATAAGGACAAGTAAGTTCTAAAGTAATAATTTAAGTCTCCAGAGATGCTGTGATAAACAGGTTGTCAAGATTTCTCTAAGAACTATAGAGTTTATGTTTGCTTTAACTTTGCTATTATAAAAATGACAACCTTTGGAAGTGATAATAAATCTCTAACAGTTTTAAAGAGAATTGGAAAAAGAATGAAATAAAAAATTTTCTCAACCACTATGTGTAGAAACTGAGCTTATTATTTATTTGCTGTATCTGGCATTAAATGTAAAAATCAGAAAGAGACAGGAGGTAATAACACAATGGTAGGCCCCAGACTCATAGAGAAGCCAAACTGTGACTCAGAACCATCACAGAACATGAAACATGAACTCAGTAACGAAATGCAAAATAAAGTCAAATTCTGCTTGTTCTTTGATAAAATAAAAATATCAGGGATATTTTAGCCACATAAGAGCAAAGAAATACTGTAAGTGTTAGGTCACTGTGAGTTGTAGCATTACTAAGTCATACACTGACCGCCAGCAGCTTCTCACTTAGACACACACATACACACACACACACACACACACACACACACACACAACCCAAACTGGTGAGCACAAAATATATAATACAAAGAACAGAGTTCATAATGAGAAAATACATTAATAAAATGAAATACACATGTATTTTGGGTAGAACATTTATTTGACTTGTTCTCAATCTAGGCCATTCAACTTTATTATCCAATTTGGGAATTATCCAGAAAACTCCGTCCTTATTTTCTTTGGCACTTTTAGCACAAACTGAAAAAAGGAAGAAGTGACAGTGGAAAAAAGGAAGTAATTCCACTTAGTTTCTTTGCAGCAAATTTGTTAAATACTGTTGGGAGGGGAAATTGAAACTTGTAATTAAATTAGTGTTTTTGATTACCAGTAGACTTCATTTTTTCTGACTCTGAACTCAATTATCATGTATAATTGAGATCCATCTTTAGGGTATTAAGAAAAATGCTTCTCATCAGACAGAGCCAGTTTGGAGGAGGGAAGAAAACTAAGGAAATTGAAAGTCAATCTATCTTCAGTCCTCTCACTCCCACTTCTGGCCCAGCCCCACCATCTTTACTCTTAGAGGGCTGCATGGAGCTTCCTCCTGTACAGAAAGTGAGAAATAGAACACAATAAATATCATCTGCACACTTCAGATTATGGGTTACCATAGTAGCAACACACTTCAGGTGTACTGATGTAATGTGTTTGGAGTTGGAATTAACCCAAAGAACCTAATGCTGTTTCTTTCAGATTAAAACAACAAGAGCAACAACAACAACAAAACTTGTAAGCTTGCCAATGGATATATATCTGCAAGGCTTAGCTTAAAGTGAAAGTTTTTAGATTGTCTTCCATGAAAACAACTGACAGAAAAACCTATGAACTTACAACAACCCTACTAAGAGATCTAAGAGCATTTAGTTAGTTGATGAAGCTCTAAAACTGTCAAGAAAGCAACTTTATGACCATAATCCCTGTTTTGCTGAGAAATCCTATAATGCTTCCTTCAAGGACAACATTTTCTCAGATGTTCTGTGAACCATCCCACTCAGATAATTATCTGCTGCTGAGTAAGTTCTTTGCATTTTACTTAAGGATATCCCTATAAAACCCAACTGAAATGATTAAAACAGGTTACTTCTCATCAGTATGTTTTGAAAGTAGTGATACATAATAAATTCCATTAACCCCCTAAATTTTTTTTAGGAAAATTATACCTAAATCTACAAGTTACTGTGGCATCTCCAAGGTCATATGATATTTGTAGAACAAGAAGTTATTTTTCAAAAAAAAGGATACAATAGGCTTTGGTTTCCCTGGCACTTATTTTAAAAAGTCTCTCTAGTTGGTGACATTACCCTGAAAGATATTTATAATGATAATATGACTCACTTTAAGAATTTCAGGGATTTTTTATTGCAAAACAATTTAAGTTATTTTAAAGAACATTTAATTATAGTGTTTTAAAAATTGGGAAGATTATATGGTTTATAACATAACCAGAATTGACTAGCCAAACCATTTAATTACCAATGCTGCTAGATAACACGATTTACTGAAATTGATTGCATTATTATTATGTAACCATTATGATTCAGATCTCTTTAAAAATTTATTAAACACCTTTAATATGTCTGCTCTAATATAGTACAGAGCTAATTTTTATGTACTAGACATTATGCTAGGGTGTCTTCCTGATAAGTTGGAGTTCTGTTAGATGTATTTTATTTCCTTCTACTTCTCCTTTCCTTTCCTTTCCTTTCCTTTCCTTTCCTTTCCTTTCCTTTGTCCCTCTCTCCTTTCCTCCTGTCCTGTCTTTATTCTGCCTGTCATTTACATGTCCAAATTAAAAATTTGATTAAAAGTCTATTTGCCAAGGTCTGGTAATGTTAAGATGCAAAAACAACAAAGGATAAAATCTGTCCTTAAATTTAGAGGTGCCCATGCCCTAATCCCCATTATCAGAAAATATGTTAGAAATGTGATGACATCAGAAAAATGGCAGTGTACAATTATTATTGTTGTGGAGTCTTTTTTGTTTGTTCACTACTGCCTTTAACAGGGGTTCACAAAGTACCGTCTATGAAATATCAACCTGAATATCAAAATCACCTGTAAATCTAGGAATGTGAATTCTCAAGTCTCAGACACCCTTCCAGACCTACAAATTAGAAGCTCTGGTGATGGGACCTGCAATTCATGTTTAAACAAGCCCTCCAAGTGCTTTTGAAGCATATTAAAGTTCAATAATCACTGCTGTAATACGTCCCCCATTCCTATTCCTTGAGGACACCTCAAGCACAGCTGCTAGGTTTCTCAGAAAATTCAATTTCCTTATTTATTTTTAGGTATTATAACATTTCCATTTAAATAGAAATTTTCAAGGCCTGAACCATGACATAGTAACTGGAGAAGAGGAAAATTTTCCATTCTCTCGCTCTGCTACTTTTGGATCTCTTCCTTCTCTGAAATCCTAAGATCTGAGAGAACAGTTGGGGAAAAGGAGAAACCATGTCTTAAGTGATTACTGCTACTGCAATCCAGCTATTGGGATCTTCCATGAAGCAAGCACTCACATGCGTAACTATGGAAAAATTGCTTAAAACCTCAGTAACTGTTTCTTCATCTCAAAAATGAGAAAAACACCATCTCCTTCATGGGTTGTTTGATTGAGTAAATGAGGTGATGCTTCTAAAGGCCATAGAAAATGCCTGACATGTAGAAAGTGCTCTATAGTATTCCTTACTAATCTAATACAAAATGAAACCAATTATGAAAACCTTAGAATGAAAGCATAAAAATGATTTGTACTAAGAATGCTAAAGAACTATCTTGAGGAGGTGGGGAGGAAATGAGGTTAGCACCAGGAGAGTAGGAAGCAGAAGGAGAAACAATAATTTGAAACATATGCAGTTGTAGTCTTTGTAGCTCAAACTGGTAATTTCTTATGGATCAACCATGTAGAAAAATACATGTAGAAAAACACTAAGTACAAAGACTGACTGAGAAATTGCTGGATAAGAATGAAGATCACATTTATGTAAAGGTCATGCACCTCAGTCAGATAAAGAGGTAATACCTGAGTGAAAAGGATTATTCTGAGAAAGAATAAAGGAAAAATTTTTTCAAACACCTTAAATCAGGGGTGTCAAACTCATTTTCACCAGGGGCACATCAGTCTCACAGTTGCCTTCCAAGGGCCGAATGTAATTTTAGGACTGTGTAAATGTAACTACTCCCTAATTAGGGGCAAGGAGCTTGGCACTGCCTCTAGGTAGAAACAAGGTGCAGGCCCAATAAAACCAGGCAGAGGGCCGGATTTGGGCTGTGGGGCCTTGTGTTTGCCACCTGTGCCTTAAATCCAATAAACCCAATAAGAAAAAAGAAAATGGTGAACTGAACTCAAGCATTAATACCATATTTGACTAAATATATGGAAGTTCTTTGCCAGAATGTGCAGCCATCATATAGGGTTAAAATTACCTTCACTGGAAAGGTGTCAGCAGTTCAACATTGTGATACACTGAACTTACAATGCACAATAAGATTTCAGGGAAAGTTTATTTTACTAGAAGTATATGATTGCTAAAACCAACTAAAACTTGGAAGAGCATCATGATAACCACTATTATTTTCATGTTCAAATCAGATCATTGTGCTAACAGAATACTCAAAGTATATAGCAAATGCAATTTAGCTCAATTTCATGCAACTTAAATATTTAAGAGATACAACAGTTTCCTAGACTCTATTACAGAATCCAAACTTCTTACTTTCATCTTCATTCGGCGTCATTTATAGCTTGACTCACACCGCCCTCTTTAATTTTATTTCCTTCCATTTCCCTTTTATTCATCCTATTAATGGGAGAGACCATATCATCTACTGGCCAAACTGAAGCAACGCTAAGAGTGAACACAGGTCCCTAAAGTAATGAAACTAATATAAGTAGTTGAAATATTACATACATGCTGAAAATTGGGTTTTAATATACTGGTAAGAGATTCTTTTTAAAAACTACTTTAAAAATTAATATTCTGCTCTGGCTGGCGTAGCTCAGTGGATTGAGCGCGGGCTGTGAACCAAAGTGTCCCAGGTTCAATTCTCAGTCAGGGTACATGCCTGGGTTGGTGGCCATGACCCCCAGCAACTGCACATTGATGTTTTTCTCTCTCTCTCTCTCTCTTTCTCCCTCCCTTCCCTCTCTAAAAATAAATAAATAAAATCTTTTTAAAAAGTAAGTTTCATTAAAAAAAGTAATATTCTACTAGGAAAGTAAAGATAGCATGCATGTACAAGTCTACAATAACAGGAGAAATTACTTTATCTTGACTATCAAAGTATTTAAAGCACAAATGTTGCTGGAACATTATGTAAATAGTTTAAATCAGTGTTTTAGTCATATCTGTCCCCAAACAGTATCATTGGTATTTTTCTAAAGCATGTATTTTTAATTGTCTTATGATTTACCATTTTCATAAAATTGTCTGCAATCTTCCTAAAAACCAAATCAAGCATTAATACATTTGAAATTGTTGATATTTGCAATAGAATCTTTTCTGTAATCATAATACTTTTCACTAAGAAAATGTTCTCTCTATAGAACTGGGGTAACTGATTAATTAGCTCAAAGCAAATTCTGCTACATAGAGAGTATTCTCAATTCTAATATTTTGTATTTAAATAAGTAAATATTTCATCATAAATATTTTTGTTAAGCACATCTTTTTATTTGCAGTCAGTAAATTTATATTGATAAACATTTTATATGAAAAACTTATCAAGTAAGTCATCTCTATTTAAAATTTAGATGTCTTGCCAAATTTAGTTCTTAGAAAATTATTAAAGCTTTTTTAGCATTTTGATTCTTTTGTTTTTAAGATTTTATTTATTTATTTCTAGGGGGGAAAGGGAGGGAGAGAGAGAGAGAGAGAGAGACATCAATGTGCGGTTGCTGGGGGTTATGGCCTGCAACCCAGGAATGTACCCTGGCTGTGAATCGAACCTGGGACACTTTGGTTCCCAGCCCGTGCTCAATCCACTGAGCTATGCCAGCCAGGAGCATTTTGATTCTTATACAGAATCTGAATTAGCCAATTAAAAATGGAAGGTCCATCAAAACCAACTTCTTCCAAATACAGTTGTAGAATTACAAACAAAACCTTATAAATTGTTTGAACTCCCAACATTTAACTAGTTCACTTCATATTTTGCTTTTGTATAAATGAATTTTAATTATTTCTGTTTGTTAGCTTTGTTTTCAATAATTATAGTTCTCTAAAGCTTCAAAAGATGGAGACGCTGTCCTATACATTGGACATATGTGATTAATAAAATATATAAGGTAGGAAAAAAGTCTGTGTGTAGGTAGGTATTGGAAAAACAGGATAATCCAGAGCAATAATAAGGAAAAGTGAATTTTTTAAATGACAAATGCAGAAAAATAAGGTAATAAAACAACATCATATAAAAATAGGTGTATGCTGGAGCTGAGAATGATAATGATTAATAGTTGAAGATAAAGGTACTAGAGCTCAGACCATGACTAAGTATACAGTGAAATACTTTAATGGGGCTTGCCTTTTTCTTGTTCACACTTATGATAAAGTTGAAAGAAAGCTAATTCCACTTGTTGAATATTTAGTTAAAGAAAACTCATTGATTTTTCAGTGAAGTGCAATCAAGATTTAGAGAAGCCACTTATTTAAAAGTTCGATATTGGGTTAAGATACTTGAGTTACAGGTAGTTTTCAAAGGCTCAATCATTTCTAAACTCTAAGTGACACTGGGCAGCAAGAGAGAAAACACTCAATGCAATGCTAGAAATATTCAGCCATACTCAACATTAATTTTGTCACAGACATTTGGTTGTTCAGTTACTCCAAGTGTATCTACATTAAAAATATCCAAGAATTTTGACATTTACATGTACCATAACAAATCCCAAGTACATTTTCACCTTGTAAGTTTCTTAATTTAGTTAATAACAACATTTTCCATAGCAACACTGTAGTGTACCCAAATATTTTAGTTATATAATTACCCCAATAAAAATTTCAAGTTTACTTCTGAACTTTTAAATTAAAGTTATGTCATCTAATGTTAAATATATCACCTTTGCCCAAGTGAGTTTCCAAAAGATTTACTTTGATTCCATGAATAAGTTTTTTTAAATGTAGCCATTAGATAAATTAATTTAACTGTTTTTCTATTTTAGGCATCTAATGACCCTTATATGGAACTGGCATAATTTAACTGTTTGCTAAATTCTTCTGCTGCTAGTAGAGACAATTCTTTAACACCTAACATTCCTAATTTTGTGCATGAAAAATAAAATTTGGAATTAAGAATGAGCAAAATTAACTTGAAAGGAGAATCGTTCAATTTTAACTTGCTTCCACAGCCCTGACTGGTGGGGCTCAGTGGGTTGGGCAACATCCCACAAACTGAAAGGTCACTGGTTCAATTCCTGGTCAGGGCACATGCCAGGGTTGTGGCCAGGTCCCTGGCTGAGAGCATTTGAGAGAAAGGTGGGGGCCCTATCTTTCTTGATTATTACATTTCAAAGGGATGCCCCCAAAGGCCTTGAGAAGAACATTCCTGGGTTGTAAAAACAGCCAAAGACTTTCTACAAAGATTTACGTCTTAAAGGGGCAGAAAAGGAGTTTACAGTCACAAGTTTTCTAAATGCTCTATGAAAAGGGAGGTTAGGGACCTAAGCTCAGGAAAAAGCTGATCTAAATTTAGGCAAACAGGGGCAGGGAGTGCGGGACCAGGAATATTATGACCATCTTGGTCATAAGCCAAGATACTTCATATTTTTATAAACTCTTTCTAATATCTTTATTATGCTCCTACCTCTCCAACTACTTTAGAGAAAAATTCCTCCTGCTTATACTCAGTGTCTCCACATTTTTTCTCATTTTCCCTTTAATAGTTTTCCTATTGAAATATTTCAAACATACAGAAGAATGCATAATGTATACATGAATATAAAAAGAACAATAAAACCCCTTATATGCACCACAAATTTTTCTTAAATAGAACACTGCAAATGTTTTGTAAGCTCCTTTGAGGTGTCCCACCCCAAGATGCCTCACTTCTTACCCTAATTAGGGTAGCCATTATAGTGAATCAGATTTTTCATAATTTATTTGATTTTACCACAAATGTGTGTATCACTAAATAACATATTGTATTTTTTTAGGTTCTTGAACTTTATTAACATATCAGCCATATATATTATTCCATATCTTGCTTGTTTAGATTCATAATTATGATTTTCAGATTCACCCATGAAAATGCATATATCATAGTGCACTGACACTATTTTCACTATTTATGCACAGATCTATTGAAGGGCATTGAAGCTGTTTAGGAGTTTTCGTCATTGTTTTGTTGTTGTTATTGTTGCAGTGAACATTCTTACACTTTGGGACTTGTGTAAGATTTTCTCTAAGATGGAAATGCTGGTTCCCAAAGAATCATCGTTTTCAATAATATTAAATAGTGCCAAATTATTCTGACAAAGTGTCATCATTCTCACAGATTATTATTCTCACAGATTAGATTATTCCACATTCTTGCCATCACTTACTATTAATTTAAAATGTTTTTCAGATCTAGCAAATAAAAATGCAATTAGATCCTACTTTTCATTTGCACTCATGGCCATTAACGAGGCTGATGATCTCTTCTTATGTGTGTTGGATGTTTGTGTTTCCTCAAAAATGCCTGTTCATGTCATTTGGCCATTCCTCTACTAAAATGTCTATTTTCTCATCCTCATTTATAGGTAACCCTTATATAGTTTGAAATATAATTTTTGACAGATTTGTGTGTTGCAAAAATATTACATTTTGTGACTCATCTTCTTACTATTTTAAGGTGTCTCTGATTAATTTTCTTAGGGCCATTTAGATGGTAAGTGGCAGAGCCAAGATTTTAATTTGGGATGAAATTCACAGTTTAGAGGCTTTGCATGATTTCCTACTCTACTACTCTCTGACCACATTCTCTTACAACTCTCGCTCATTGCCCTAGTTGCTCTTCAAACACACAAGGCAAGCTCTGCCTTAGGGCTTTAAGCTTCCTTTTGTGTCAGCCTAGAACCATCTTCCTAATAATGCTGCAGAATTTGCTTTCTCCCATTTTTAAGTTGTCTGCTCAAATGTTACTATATCATAGAGACTCTTTCTGACCATTCTAAAAAAACATATGGCACTTTCCTGCTGTCATTCTTTATATACTGAACGTGTTTTATTGTTGCTCACAGCATTAATCACTCCTGAAATATTGTACAACTATCTGTCTGTTAATTTTTTGTTTGTCTCCCTCCATGAAAATATGGCTCCATAAGGGCAAGGATTTTGTCTATTAGTTACTTCTGTAACTCTTGTCTAGAACTGTGCTTGAAACCTAAAAAGGTGAACAAAATCACAAATAGATGAATAATGACTGTTAGCTATATTTTCCATAATAATTCTCACACCTGCAATGTATTTTATGAACAATATGCCTGACAACATGTCTGCTTTTAAAAGTATCAGAAAAAAATGTTAAAATGACAATAACAATTGCCTCTATTTATTTCATAATAGTTCCCATTACTTTTTCCATAAATATTCCATTCTGTGAAAAAAAATACATTGTAACAAAAAAATATATATATATCAGCCCTGGTCAGGTTCAATTCCAGCCCAGGCACATATCTAAGTGACAGGTTCCATTCCAGTCTGGATGCATAGGATCCTGGGTCCAGCTGCACATGGGAGGCATCCAATCGATGCTTCCCTTTCATATTGATATTTATTTCCTTCCTATCTCTCTAAAAGCAATGAAAAAAAGTGTTCTCAGATGAGGATAAAAGAAGAATATATCTCTTAAACTTTGAATAAACAAGAGTTTTCATGTGACTAATAATATGTATCTACATAAAAGTATGTTCTATACACAATAATCATTATATAATGGATTACCAACAGAGTTACAGAATTTTTTTCATTTTTCCATCTTTGAAGATAAAAATAGAGAGAAATCATTTTCTAATCATTTTAAAGAGTCTGATATTTTACCTGGCCAGGTGGCTTAGTTGGTTGGAGCATCATCCTATACACCAAAAGGTTGTGAATTTGATTCTGAGGGATATTTCTTTCTCTTTCTCTCAAATTAATAAACATATCCTTGGGTGAGGATTTTAAAAAATTAAAAAATAAGGAGTCTGAGGTTTTAGCTGTTACTGGCCTGAAATTTATTCTACCTGCAAGCTAACAAGTCTGCCTGCCAGTTTCAAAGATGCAGACATAAGACACAAGACTCCTGATCAGAGACAAAGAACTTCATCACACACATAAATGGCAATAGTGAGAGTAACAGCATCTTAGCTAGTTGCCTGAGCCTGGGTTCCCTAAGGGGCCTGTGAAGATGACCACATGATGCCTACTCATCTAGTGGAAGGCAGTACAGAAGAGAAACCCTGACTTAGGGGCCTTGAATTTTATACTAAGAGCCTGACTTTTATCTAGAGGGGGACATTACTGTAATGAACAATAAACAAACCTGTTCTTTGATCCAGAAGAAGATGCCATCTCCATCTTGCAAATCTGTTCACTATATATACGTACTTGAAAAGAGAATCTGGAAAAAGAGCAATGTGTCTGCTCATACAATGTACAGAAATGAGAGAGACCCATGGCGAATTTTCTCTCCAGAGGTACAATTTGACATTAATTCTTCGAGAGCTCTTTGCTGAAGTCTTTCCATTTTTCTAAACTCTTGCACCAATACCATTCGCCCTTCCCCTAATTAGAAATCAGATTATAAACTGCCACCTTTAGGGAATTCCCCATGATCCACTGAGGTTGAAATTGGTGTCCCTGGCTTCCACAGAATTATGAACATTTCATAACTACCACATCACACATCAGTCTGTACATTAATGGCCTATTGAAATGTTGTTTTCCCCTTTAACTTGTAAGCTTCTTGAGGCAGGTACTGTGATTTATTAATCTCCTGATAATTTATTGGACTCCTGAAAATTTAAAACAAGAGTTGACTCATTGTTAATTCTCAGTAAATATTTGATCTTGAGAGTTTAGAATATTTAAGAGATTTTTATAAGTTACGGAGATTTGAACTCTTCATTAATGTTATGTGTTATGCTGAATATTTTCTGCAATACAACTTTATGAATAGACATTTTAGTTAATTCAGGAAGAAAAAATAAAATTCCAATTGAAAACTATCAAAGAAAACTGATGAAAACTTGATGCCACTAAAATTAATTCTTCAGCTTAGCTTAAGAAAATAATTTTTAATAGGCTGTCACAATGCTACACTAGCTTTTCAGGAATCCTGGATGAAAGGTACAGGCATGGAGAAAACTGTACCTTCAACACTGGACAAAATTGGGTGGCTAATATTGAATAAAGAAAGATCTGTCCTGGAATTAACAGTCTAGGACAATCTCACATTTTCTGGGAAATATATGGAGATTTAAAAAACTTGTCTCCTATGTTCTAATATTTTTAGTTAAATCTAGACAAATGTTTTTCTGCAAATAGGAATCTCGTGGGAGTGTTCTCTAAGGATATTGAATTAAGTCTATTTTATTAAAGATAGGTACATTGCATTTTAAGAATAGTGGGAATTAAAATTTCCATAATAAATGTAAACTTAAAACTTACAACTTATCCTATTTTTCTCTATTTTAAAAAAATCCAGTTACCATAACAACAAAGTTGCCTTAAATAGTTCATTACTTCAATTAGGCTTTTTTTTTCAAGAAAACAGAAAATTTTGTCCTCCTTCAAGAATTTACAATGTACTGGCCAAAATCTGCTATAAAATAATTAAAAGGAATATCTCCAATTAAAACATGTATCATTAATAACATCTGTTTAAAATTTTAAGGTCCTACTAAGTCTTGAAATTATTGATTCCTCTACTTAATCCCCAGGCATCCTGAATTTCAATACTTTTAAATAATTTCTCTGACAATGTCAAATAGAACTAAGGTTGATTTTGTATGCCAATGCATACATTGGGATATGTATGCATTTGCCTGAATCCCAATGCATCAGTTGGGATTCAGCCAAAAGATGATAGGATAGAGAAGTGGCATTCTTTCCCTATCAATTAGTTAGTTCTAATAATATACTCTTTTAAGAACCAAAATAGTTATTTTTATTAATAATGTTAATACAGATGTTCAGTTCCATACTTTCCCCAATAACATTGTTTCAATGGCAAGATGATTCTAAACTATCATAGATCTAAAAATTACATTAAAATAGTTTAAAATATATTTTAGTCCACTCATTTGCATTCTCACCATCAAAGAGAATGTAAGGTCATTCAGTCACAACAACTAAGAGATTTTTAAGAAAAATACTATTTTGGACATCTGTGTAATTGTCATTTATCTGGTTGAATATAATAACCTCTATATAATTTTAGCTGAATAAACTTGGTCTATGCCCAGACTTTTTGTACTTGGTTCCCTTCATAATCTTTTTTGAAATTACATATATGTGTGTGTGTATAACATATCACATGTATCATTAAAAAACCTATGAACTGAGCCCAATTTACTACCATTCCACACCTAATTAGCATCACTTAGATACATTAAGAGTTTCTTAACAAGTTAATAGATTTCAGTTCAATAAAGAAACCATTACAATATGAACAAAAAATAATATATACAATTACACTACTTTACTGAATTTCATTTGTTTTTAAATATAAATGTGAGAATTTATGTAGATAAATGTTCACTGACCTTCATGTCTAAGAGAAAATTATCAAGACAATAACTTACACAGTTAAATATTGACTACTAATAGTTAAATTAATAAAGATCATACATAGATGTGATGTAAAATCTGATGGCTAAGCAGAAATAGACAGCGTGCAAACAGCATTACAACTAACCTGCATTACAACTAACCTTCCAACTCTGCACAGAACACACCGCTGTTTGAGTCTGTCTCAGAACCGAGTTTACGCGGAGCTGTTACTTGAAAGCCATCACTAGGTGACAGACAATGGTGCAACCTGTGCCCGGCACTGTACTGTGCATTTTATAGACATAACGATACTTAACCCTCACAAAAATACTAAAAAGAGTTAATTATCATCACCATGTTACATGATAATGAAACTAAATCTCTCAGAGACAGAGCCATTACTAAGGATACACAGCGAGTGGAATTCTAAACAGAGGCTGTGATTCAGGTCTGACGGACTCTAGAGCCTGGGCTCTAAGCCACAAATCAGAACCCATTGACTTAGTTTTCTTTCTGCATTTTTTCCTTGGTTGGCATTTTACTCATATGTTGATCTAGGTCTAAAGTAGCCACTATGCTCACAGCCTGACATTTAGCACTTTTGGGGTGTCCTAGGATACATTAGTCACAGGATGTGAAGCAGCACTGGGAGGGTGACAAGAAGACAGGTTGTCGCTACTCCCTCCCATTTAGAGTTGTCAAATTTAGCAAATATGAATACAAAACATACATTTTAATTTGAATTTCAGATAAATATTGGAATTTAAAATATTGCCTAGAAAATACTTACACTAAAATTATTTGTTGTTTATTTGAAATTCAAATTTAAATGGGTGTCCTGTATTGTACATACAACCTACTCCCATGCACCCCACACACAGCTGTGAATTATAGCTGTAGCTCAAATTCCAAAAGAGACTTGTGAAAATAGGTTGGCATGAGTTTTTTAAGCCATAATAGAAGATATCATAGTTGAGAAACCCAAGACTCATGGAGAAAAATATTAAAAGGAGAAAGGCCATGAATAAACTTATTAAAGATGTGAAATCATATTATGTATTTTAAAACAGAAAAGGACAAAAACATTTAAGAAACTATCAATGAGATATTAAATATCCTCAGTTCATAATAATGCATATTGGGGACTTGCTTTCCACTCATCTTTGATCTTTATATTTCATGAGAGGAAGAAAATGCTATTATAATTGTTTTTTATAAAAGAGTAGATTTGCATAATTAGAATCAAAAAGTCCATTTTCATATTTGTGGCTTTATCAATGTTCTAGCCATTGAATTTTTATTTATTTATTTTATCATTATTCTATTACAGTTGTCCCAATTTTCCCCCCTTTTCGCTTCTCCACCCAGCCTGCCCCTCACTCCCATTTAACATACAGTGGTTCAAGTTATTCAGAAAATATATCTCTATATTCTACTCTTTCATCCATATTGCTTTATTTTTTTAAAGATTTTATTTATTTATTTTTAGAGAGAAAAGAAGGGAAGGAGAAAGAGAAGGAGAGAAACATCAATGTGTGTTTGCCTCTCACACACCCCCCACCTAGGACCTGGTTCACAACCCAGGCATGTGCCCTGACTGGGAATCGAACCAGCAGTCCTTTGCTTTGCAGGCTGATACTCAATTTACTGAGCCACACCAGCCAGGGCCGTATTGCTTTATTTTTTAGAAAACATGAAATTTGAGCTAAGTATCTTTTCTCAAGTTCTCTTTGTCTTCTTTATAAAGTTATAGCAAGATAGTCAAGTCAATTCTGTACATTTCCCCTTGCAATACGATTATGTACATACTGAAGATACAAACTTTTTGTACTAAATCTTTTTTCAGTTGGTTTCAAAGAAAGGCCTTACTTTCCTTAATTACAGTCTCTAAAACCATATGTGGTTTTCTTTTGTAAAGCTGCAGCCTACTGATTCTTTAATCTGAAATACTCTGTGTCTGTATTTTGGGGGTAGCTGAATTTCACCTGCATCTACCAGCATTGTGCATACTGTAGCAATGGAAGGGAGATATTTTTTTAAAGGTTTTAACACAGTGAATCACATCCTACTTGCTGTCCTTGAAAACATTATCTGAACCTGTGATGTTTCCTTTCTAACACCATTAATCCCCAGCAGTAATGGTTCATTTTCATTATAAATTATTCATTTAATGCCCAACAGTACATGGACTACATAGGTACTAACTATTCATCAAGACCTTCAATCTGTTCACTTCTCTTCAATTCCATTATCTATTACCTCATTCTCCCTTTTTTCTATTCCTTACTAAATTTATATTCCATGATCATGATTATAATCTCTCCTTGAAGACACCTTCTACTCTTTATCCTTCCTTCCCACTGACATATACATCTAGCCAAACTCCAAGTTTGACTGAGCCCAGGTATCTGCCTTTCCCAAACCTACACTTAAGAAGCTGAATGTTGCTTAGAATGGCACATACCTAAGCTGACTTGTTTCACTTTAAATTCATGTTCCTAACCTTAAATAAACACTCAACTCTGCCCAGTTACCCTGCTGTTTTTACCTAGTAAGTTTGCTTCCACACTCTAGAAACTGCAATTTTGTAGTTAACCTTCTCCTCAGATCTCCTACATGCTTTTATTATTACCCCATGTTCAGGCAACAAATGCACTTCATACTTCTTTCAGTAAACAGCCTTCAAACAAGATATCTCCCATCTTCTTACCATCCAATCTACAAACCTACCTGCAAATATACTTACACTAATTTTCTTTCCTTTGTTATAAGGGAAGTGTTCTTGTATCAAAAGCCAGCTCTTTAACCTAGGCTTTTAAACACATACACTATCTTTCACTATCTGAAGATTTTGTTTTTCAGGTTATCTTCTCTCCTTCTCCTGTATTGCCAGTTTCTCTCTACACTAATCACCACCTTCAACATACAGACTGTACTATCTCTTATCTTCAAACAAACATTCCTTAACACATATCCACCTCCAGCTGCCTTCTCCCATTTTAGAACCAGTGTCACAAGAAATGCCTGAAAATACAGGGTCTGGCACAAATAATGTTCCTTTTTTATTGCAAAAACTTTTATTACAAAATCATAAGTATGTAATTCTGCAACATAACAATATCATACCCAAGCATGCCATATGATATTTTAGGTGAAATGTTCAAATTACAACCATAAATTATTACACCCACATTATTACCCTACCAACCACACTCAAGCAGGTGTTACTTCTGCCAAACCTGTATATTCACATTTGCTGTTTTCACTTCTTCACCTTCCGTTCACCCTTAAACCTTTCTTTCACTCAAGATTAAATTGTAAGGTCAAAACAGACTTCCATGTTATAAATCTAATTGACACTAACTATATATCTTACACAATTTCATAATTTAATGAACTCCTTCTTCTTGAATGTTTTTCTTGTATTAGTCTGCTTTGACTAAATTATAATATATAAAAATTGCAAAATTATATTTACTTAAGAAAACTAGTAACTATTTCTGATTCTAGTTACATATCAGCTTCTGTGCTTTGCCTGCCATGGCTCTGCTCCAAGTTATACCTTGAATTCATACCTGTTATGCATGTCTGTTCATTCTGAGACCCAGGTCAAAGGAGTATTTTCTCTCTGGGACATACCCTTATTTTGGCAGAGGGCTCAAAAACAAGAGGCCTGGCAGAGACTTGCAATGCTTCTAAATATTCTGCTTGGAATATTGGGTTTGCTCATGTTCCATTTGCCAAAGCAAGTCAAGTGACTGAGCCCAATATTACTGTAGTATAAAATTATCCTTCTCTAACACTTACATGGCAAAAGGCAGGGGTGAATAATCCTTTCACAAGACAGGGACTGTTGACTTTACCCAGAGATGCAATCTACCACAGTCTCTCAGTTACCACAACCTTCTGATTTCGCTCCCATTTAATTGACTCCCCCTTCTTAGCTTTTTTTTGGGTTCCTCATTCTTTTTTTAATGTTGAAGAATTCCTAAGATTATTAGATTATTTCTGAGAACATTTTCTTCTATATGTATATTCTCATCCTACTTTATTTCTACCATTCCAAAGGCATTTAAATATTAACTGTAATTTAGTGTTTCCCAAATGTACATTCCCTCCCTGATTAACAGCTCTCTTTACATCTATAAAACAGAGCTCTTGATTCACACACACACACACACACTATCCGTTACACTTACAAGGGATATATCCATATACAGTGTCCTACATCTCACTAAGTAGTTCCAGTTGTCCATGACAAAAATACAGGATTTATCTTGGTGATCTATTTATCTCTTATTTATCTCATCTCTCTGGGAATCTCTATTTATCTCATCTAATCTGTTGATAATTTCCAACAGCTTGCCTTTAATATGTATTTGAAATTGTTTACTTATCTTCATTTTCTATTACTTCTGCCCCATTTTATCTCCAAGAACCATGGTATACTTGGGGGTTATATTTTTTAAAAACAGACATAATTTCAGTTCTCAAAGAGCTCTCAATTAACAACATGGACCAGCACACATGAATTTTTAAAACTAATATCACATGTACATACTAAATTTAAGACAAGTATTTTAGTGCTAAGGAACCCACACAAAAATAAATTAATTCTGTTTTGGGTAGTAAGAGAAATTAACCACAAGGAAAGTATCCCTTAACCTTTCCTTTCAGGATTAGTAGAATTTTATCAGATGTACCATGATAATGGGTGTAAATGTGTGGGTGGAGGAGATTTAGAAGGAAGTTTTCATGAAATAAAAAAAGGAATAGGATAAGAAACAAAAAAAAAGTCTAAAAAGGAGGAACTAATGAAATGAAAAAAAATGAGAAGTTGGATAACCAGTTAGGAAGCAGATAAGTAATTCTAAAAACCAGAACTTAGGTACTGAATGACATTGAGATGAAGCAGAAGTTCTATAGATAGGAGTTGAACTCTTTCATACAACTCAGTTTTAATGATGGAAGGAGCTAGATGCCTTTACACCAAGATATAACAGTGGGTATGATTCCAAATTTTCTACACCTTAGTCAACACTTGTTATTATTTCTTCTTATTATTGTAGCCATTCTTTTGTGTATGAAGCACTATATCATTATGGTTTTGATTTGCATTTCCCTAATGGCTGATAATGTTCATGTTTTCATGTAGTTTGGTCATTTGTATATCTTCCTTGGAGAAACTTCTTTTCAGTTTTTGCCCATTTTTAAAAACTTAGTTACATACTTTTGATTACCAATTTGTGAGAGTTCTATATATAATCTAGGTAAAATCTTTTTTAAAATATGTTTTATTGATTATGCTATTACAGTTGTCCCATTTTTCTCCCCTTTATTCCCCTCTGCCCTGTATCCCCTCTCCCACCAACATCCCCCTGCCTTAGTTCATGTCCATGGGCCATACATCTAAGTTCTTTGGCTTCCCATTTCCTACACTATCCTTAAACACCCCCTATTTTGCATCTATTATTTATGCTTCTTACTCCCTGTACCTTTTCTCCCATTCTACCCACACCCCCTCCCCACTGATATCCCACCATGTGATTTCCACTTCTGTGATTCTGTTCCTTTTCTAGTTGTTTCCTTAGTTTGTTTTTGTTTTTGTTTCTTTCTAGGTTCAGTTGTTGACAGTTGTGTTTGTTGTCATTTTACTGTTCATAGTTTTGATCATCTTTTTTTTTTTTTAGATAAGTCCCTTTAACATTTCATATAATAAGGGCTTGGTGATGATGAACTTCTTTCACTTGACCTTATCTGGAAAGCACTTTACCTATCATTCCATTCTAAATGATAGCTTTGATGGGTAGAGTAGTCTTGGATATTGGTCCTTCCCTTTCATGACTTGGAATACTTCTTTCCAGCCCCTTCCTGCCTAAAAGATTTCTTTTGAGAAATTAACTGATAGTCCTATGAGAACTTCTTTGTAAGTTAACTGTGCCCTTTTCTCTTGCTGCTTTTAAGATTCCTTCTCTTTCATCTTGGGTAATGTAATTATGATGGTCCTTGGTGTGCGCTTCCATGGGTGCAATTTCTTTGGGACTGTCTGGGGTCCCTGGACTTCCTGGAAATCTATTTCCTTTGCCAGATTGGGGAAGTTCTCCTTCCTTATTTTTTCAAATAAGTTTTCAATTTCCTGCTCTTCCTCTTCTACTTCTGGCACCACTATGAGTCAGATTCTGGAATATCTAAAATCATCCCACAGGTTCCGAAACCTCTCCTCATTTTTTTTAGTTCTTGTTTCTTCATTCTGTTTTGGTTGAATGTTTATTTCTTCCTTCTACTCCAAATCGTTGATTTGAGTCCCAGTTTCCTTCCCTTCACCGTTGGTTCCCTGTACATTTTGCTTTATTTCACTTTGCATAGCCTTTACTTATTCCTCTATTTTGTGGACATACTCAACCAGTTCTGTGAGCATCCTGATTACCAGTGTTTTGAACTGTGCATCTGATAGGTTGGCTATCTCTTCATTGCTTAGTTCTACTTTTGGAGCTTTGATCTGTTCCCTCATTTGGGCCTTTTTTTTTAATCTCAGCACACCTGTTATATAGTAAAGGACAGAGCCTTAGGAATTCTCTAGGGCAGGACAACCCACATCACTGCATTTTGGGCTGTATATGAGGGGAGGGTTCAGAGAGGGAACAACACCACTTGTTCTGCTATCAGCCAGCTTTCAGTCAATTTCCCTGCTTTCCAAAAGCAAATTGGGCCCTTCTGGTGCTTTTTTTCTGCATATGTGGGCTTGTGTACCATTCTAGGACCCTGTGGGTCTCCCCAATGAACTCTCCTTTGAGATTGGGAGTTTCTCCTGCTGCCATAATTTCCACAGATTTTTACACCAGAGGTTTTAAAGCTTTAGTTCTCTGTGCTGGAATCCTGGGTTTCATGGTCTGTCTTACTTCCCAATTGTTCCTCCTGGTTTATCTGTGTGTGAATGTGGGACTGCCTGGTTCACCAGCCACTGCCTTGTCCACTCACTCCTCCAGCCACCGCTTTTTTTCTCTGCCTCTCCCACCAGCCTGAATGAATGTTTCTTCTTTAACTCCTTAGTTGTCAGACTTCCATACAATTCAATTTTCTGGGCAGTTCTGGTTGTTTTTATTTTTAAATTTGTTTTTGTCCCTCTTTTGGTTGTGTGAGGAGGCAAAGTGTATCTACTTACGCCTCTATCTTGGCAGGAAGTCTCTAGGTAAAACCTTTTATTACATATGTGATTTGCAAATACTGTTTCCAATTTGTGGGGTATCTTTTCACCTTCTTGCTGATATCATTTTCAACACAAGGTTTTTTTAATTTTGATGAAGTTCAATTTATCTATTTTCTTTTTTAATAATTTTTAAAAGATTTTATTTATTTGTTTTTAGACAGAGGGAAAGGGAGGGAGAAAGAGAGGGAGAGAAACATCAATGTGTGATTGCCTCTCATGTGCCCCCTACTGGGAACCTGGCCCACAACCCAGGCATGTGCCCTGACTGGGAATTGAACTGGCAACCTCTTGGTTCAAAGGCCAGAGCTCAATCCACTGAGCCACACCAGTCAGGGGTATCTATTTATTTTCTTGTGCTTTATATATTTTTGGGCCTATCTTGATAAGACTAAGCATAATTCCCAATAAAGGCCCTCCAAATATTTGTAAACAGCTCTTATATCTATGTTAACTCTGCACTGCAGCTGACCCAGATTTCTTCATCAAACATTCTAATAAAAATATCTCTTCAATATATTCTTTACTTTAGTCTGAACATAGCCATTTTTTAGAATAAACTGGATAATTCATCTGTTATCTAGAAAGTTTAGGGAATATTAAGAATTTTGTCTCCTTTATATTAATTTTTATACTTCAAATTCTAATTCTTTCAAGCCATATTGACCTTTTAGATAAGTAAAATTTCTAAGTTTTTACTGCTTTATATATTTGTGCATTAAGGTCCATGAAAGCATTATTTTTAATATAAGGCATAATGTTCTATTTTATATTTTGTGTGAATGTATATGAAATTTCACCTTAGTTTTATAAATAATGAAACTACATTCTCTTAATGATGTAAAATTATCTTTAAGGGATTAAAATACATTTTAAATATATTTTTCATTGAAATATACAGGTCAACAATATGTAAATATATGTCATTTATCAATTTTACACACACATACATACGCACAGACACAAGACTGGTAAGATATACACCAATAAAATAACAGTGGAAATATATAAATGAAAATGTTAAATATCACTTTTAATTTGTTCTTTTCCTAAACATGGTTCTTTGAGGTATATTATTAAAATTATATAAAATATACTTGTATGGTTTAAGGTATATTTATAAAACAGATGCCTAATTTAATCAGGTGAAAATAAGACATTGGCAACATCCTGGAAAGCCTGGAATTATGCCTTCCTCTACCACTTCCTCCTCTTTCCTGCCTGGAAATACCCAATATTCTTTTTATAAAAATTATCTTTGTTTTTAACAATGTAGTTTTCCTTGTTTTTAAATTTTAATTAATTGAATAAAATTATTGTTTGTTTGTAACATTATTTTTTTGTTTTTAAACCTTAACTAATATTGTACATATAATTTAATTCTTATTATATTTGTCCAATCAATTCATTCATTATTAAGTGTAACTACATTTAATTTCAACTACCGCAATTTTTTATTCATTTTCCTATTGATGAACATTAGTGTTACTCTCAATTTCAAGTTCTTTTTAAAGCCTGATAGTGTAAAATTTTTATAGCTATTTCTTGGTACACACATGCAGGAAAATCTCCGGAGACTATACTGGGAAAGGGGTAACTATTTTGCATATTGTCAACTTTACCAGTCAATGTTATTATACTTTTTCCAAAAATATTTACAAAAAAACCCTTCGCTTCTCATTCTTACCACACAATGTATATTTTTTAATATCACATCCTCCTCTGAGAAGTAATATCTAGCTATGACTGTAATTTGCATTTCTTTAATAATAAATGAAATTGATCAGCTTTTTATTAGTCCATTGACCACTTAGACTTTCTATTTTGTGAAGTCTCTGTACAAGTATGTCACTCATTTTTCTATTGATTGTCTGGTTTTTCTCATTAATTTGTAGGAATTACTACATATTGTGCATATGGTCATGTTATTGTTTATATATGCTGCAACTTCTGCTCTGTGACTGTCTTGATTCTTTTGACATAAAGAAATTCTTAATTTAAATGTAATGGAATTAATCAATATTTTCTTTTATGGTTAGAGGTTTATATTTCTTAATGAAGAAATATTTATATATACCAAGTATATAAATACATTTTCTTATTGGATCATTTAAAATCTGGACTTTAAGCCACCTGCATTTGACATTTGTGCACGGTATGAGAAACCAGTTATAATTTCTGTTTGTCTCTTGATAAATATTCTGTTTCCCTACTAACACAAATTGAAAAGTTTATCATTTTCTTAACTAACTACAGTGCCACCTCTGTTATATACACCTGGCTCCAACTTTGGACTCCGTTCTGTTCTTTTGGTCTATTTGTCTAAACCAGATTCTATACAATGCTTTGCATTACAGCTTCATAGAGAGTCTTAATACCTAATAGCATGTTCACCAACAATCATGTTCTTTTCCTTTAAGAAAGTCTTGGTTCTTCACATTGCCATAAAAATTTTAGAATCAACTTCTAAAGTTAAACAACAGCAACAACAGCAGTAACAATTAGATCTTAGAATTGCATCTCATCGACAGATCAATTTGGGGAGAACTGATGTCTTATATGAATAAGTTTTATAATCTATGATCATAATATGTATGTTTCTTTACATATTTAATGACCTTCAAAAATGTCATCATTTTCTACAGAGATCTCACACTCTTACTAAACTGTTCCTAAGAACTTGATATTTTTGTTGCTTTTGTGAACGCTATATTCTAAAATTACATTTTATGTTTGTGACTGATATAACATTGTGTATATTATTCAGTATTAATCTAGAAATGTTGCTAATTTTAATTAATTTGCATAAGTTATGTGTAAAATGTTGAATCAGATTAGTATTATTGGATACCTAGTTCCAGACATCAAGAGAAAGTTTTCAGTATCTCATGAAAAACTGGTATTTTGGTTATAAAATTTAATGGCCTTATCAAACGAACTGGAATGTTTCTTCCTAATCTATCCTCTGGAAAAGTTTGCGTAAGACAGGAATTACTTCTTGTTAATTATTGGGTTGGCCAAAAAGTCCGTATTTTTTTCCATGAAATAAAAGACACATTTTTCATTTTCACCAATAACATTATTTAATTGAATATTTTGAGTATATCGGCTATCTCCTGTGTGGTATAATGTTGATTGTTCTCAATTATGTTGATTCGATTGCTGTCAACTTCAACTGGTCTACCCATCCATGGAGCATTGTCCAGCAGGATATGTCTAACAGGAAACTTCACAAACCACTTTTGACGTGTTCAATTAGTCACAGCATCTTCTCCATACACTGCACAAGTTTCTTTTTGCATTTCAGTTGCGCTTTTGCCTTTTTTGAAATAATAAAGCATAATATGCCAAAATGTTGTTCATTTCTTCCATCTTCAACATTAAAATAATTACACAAAAATTTACCAATTTTGATACTTTTTTAATGCACGTTGATATGACAGCTGCTACAATAAAATATAACAAAACTGTTTCAAGTGAACTTAAAGACAACTAAACACTACTAGAGCCATCTTATGGAAAAAACAAATGAACTTTTTGGCCAATCCAACATTTGGAAAAGTCACTGGTAAAGCCACCTGGGTCTGGGGTTATCTTTGTTAAGAGATCTTTGGTTACTCAATTCATTTTATTTATAACACAACTTTTAATTTCTATTATACCTTGATTCACTTTGGGAAAGTTATATTTTCCTAGGAATTTGAACATTTTTTCCATACTTTCAAATTTATTGACATAAACTAATCATAATACCATCTATATGTTTACCATCTCCAGAACCTATACTTACAGTTCCTATTGCATTCTTTGTATAGATTGTCTGTTCTCCTTTTATGTGTGATTAAACTTGCCAGAGGTTAGTCAATTTTATTGATCTTTACTCTCCAAAACAGCCAACTTTTGCCTTTGTTGATACTCTTTCTTGTAGATTTCTTTTCTAAATCATTAATCTCTGCTCTTATATCTTATACAATCTCTCTTATGTAATTTTTAGCTTTTTTGCTATACTTTTATAACTTTACAAACTTTACAAATACAAGGTTGATGTTAATTTTCAGCCTATTTTCTAAAATGAACATATAAGCCTATGAATTTGTAATGTTTGTGTTAGCTATATCCACTTAGATGTTCTATTTAATATTATCATTACTATTAAGTTAAAAATGTCCTCTAAATTTCTCTAACTTCTAATCACAATTTCCACTAAAGATTTTTTGTTTGAACAGTGAATTGGAGATTTTAAAAATTGTGTTTCCTAATTTCCTATTACATGGAAATATTATTATTATTTTTTCTCTCTATAGTTACATGCACTTTGGTAAGAGAACATGTTGTGCTTTATATCAGTCCTATTACATTTTTTGAAACTGTATTTATGGAACATATTCAGTTTTTAAACATTTTTCCATATATGCTTTAAAAGTATATGTATTCCTGAGTTTGGGAGTCTACTAGGTCAACAATGATCATGGTATTTTTCATATCACACTTATTTTTCGGTCTGTTTGTTCTGTCAATTAATGAGATATGACTGCTAAAAATTACCATCATGACTAAAGATTTATTTATTGTGGTAGCTCTAAATATTCTTCTTTTGTGTATTTTGAGACTATGCTATTAGATATCCATATATGATTGCTGTATTTTCCTTGAGAATTGAATTTTTATCTCTATGAAGTGACTGGCTCTATCACTAGCAATTCTTTTATACACTAGAGTCTATTTTGTCTGATAGCAATAGAACTGCATCTGCTTTCTTTTGGCTAGTATTTACATGGAAAACTATTTATGGTTGGAAGATTATTTTGTTGTTTTTACCCTCCAAGCAATAAAGATTTAGTTCAAAATCACACATATGGCAACAATTTCTGAAAGGCTTTATTTCTTTTCTCTCGCTTTGCTAAGTTGCAAGAAACCCTTTTTTATAAGACCCTGAGAATTAGAGAATGGGTAGAGACAGGTTTAGCTTCTAGTTCATAATTACTTTGAAGTTGTAGTCCCTTGGGGTGACAAAATCTCTGAATTAACCTCCCCCTTTCTTATTATATCCTAAGCTTTGACTTTACACACGGTTCCTCATATAGTCATCAGATCTCAAACTCAAGATTGCCTACTTCAGCAAAATGCCCCCAAGGGCAAAAGCAGCTTTAGTACTGAGTCTATTTTTCAACTTTCTTAGGATCTTAATTTGCCATTCAACACATTTCCTATCCTTCTAAAAACTTTATTATTATTCTTTCATTTCTTAACTGGGAAGACTGTGTATTATAATAGCTAAAGTGAAGGATACCTAAGCATATATCTCAACTCTACAGTTTGCTAGCAGTAAAATTTGTGCAAGTCACTTCACCTCTTTGAACCTCAATTTACTTCTTTGTTAAATGTGGATACAAAGAATTATTGAGATGAGTAAATGGAATTGTGGGTTTAAGACATGTAGCACAGTGCCTGGAACACAAGTTCCATTCATTCAAATGTTTTATGTTTCAAGGTACAGACCAGGTAAACCTTGTCTAGGCTGTCTCAGTAGTGTGTTTTCCTTCAGATGTGTCCAAAGGTTAGTTCATTCAATGGTTCAGGAACATTATCAATGATTGGGGTCTTTGTTTCTCTTCCATGCTAAACTTAGACATGTTGGCTTTTTACCTCCATGGTCTCTAGAGGACATTAACTTCTTAAGCCATGTTTTCTTTATGGTAAGGAAGGTCCAAGGCTTTAAGAAACATTCTCTTTCTTTTGTTGCTCAGAAACTTTCCCAGTCAACTTTCATCATAGGTGAAAATATTTTCTCATGCCCATTTCCAAACCAATTATTGGCAAAATGTTATAGAGGCACAATAATTGTTAAGCCAGTCATGATTCTGAGGATAGAGATGATGTTTTTCCCCTAATTCACATGGCTGCTATAAAGACAGTAAATTGCTAAAGAAAATTGGATTTTTGTTAGATAGAAAAGGAGATTGACTATAGGTAGAAATGAAATGTTATAAAGTTTTCAATACTATTTACTATTATTATTCAATACATTAATTGATAAAATGCATTCCACAGGACACAGTCAAGGCTAGACCCTGAAACATACCATTAGAAATTGTCCTTTATGTTTACATTAATTCATTAATCTGGATCTTTGCACAGAGTCACAAGATAGATTATTTTTCAAACTCTTCAAGCATCTGTTTTTTTCCTATCTGTCACAAGATGAAAGAGCTTATTTACTTACTTATTAAATTCCCAAAACACTATACCTTGAATAATATTCAAGGAGTTAGGTATTAGGAATTAGTCTAGTATGTGAGTCACAAGAAATTTATTTACACTGACTTGGTGTTTGGAATGAATCCATCTTGGCTCCTGATGGCCACTTCTTTTCTAGCTGCTCACAACAAACCACTAATTTAAATAATTTATTCTTTTTTTTATTTGGTAAATAATTAATATCAAGTACTAAGGTCTCAAGATTGTACCAATAAGATCTATTTGCATCTCTTTGAATATTATTAAAACTTTCTTTGGACTTTTACATATTCTATGCAATTCCTCACATAATATAAATATTATAACTTTAAAGATTATAAATACTAACATGGTAGCAGTAGCAACAGTGCTGATAACATTTCAGAACAATTTATGCTTGGTTGGTGCTGGGATCTTTAAATATATTGTCATCCAATCTCCATTGCAACCCTGTAAATTTGATACTGAAGCATAGAGAAGACAAGATACTTGTGCCAGATAAAAGGGTCCTGAATCTGGAGTCCATACTCTGGGCTACTGTTCCATAATGTAATATAGCAGCTGGTCCCTTCAGTTATATGCAAGTCCTGTAGAGAATAGTTCAAAATGTGGTTATTTTAATCTGAGTTCTTATCAAGATTATATCAAGTTTCTACCATATTAAGTCTGATTAGACTGATTACCTTTTTTTACATGCCTAAAAAATCTCAATCTTACTTGAATTGGTGAATAAATTCTTAGTAAATATCATATTAATATAATTTGTTTACATCAATGTCATAACTTTGTCTGAAACCTCTTTAGGGCTATACCTTATACTACCCCCATTTCTTCCTGCTCCTATACCACTATAGGAGACCTTATTTTTGAAAAAAATTCATAAAGCTTCACATGCAAAAATACTGACAAATGTTAACAAAATATGTCTGAAGACTTACAATAACTATACAATAAACAAAATGTTATAGCAACCAAAGTGAACATTATCAGCTGTATTTTTAGGATATGTCTGTATCAAAAAACAGTAAATATTTAATTATTTTCCCTAATTAATATCTGGATGTTAGTTGACTTTAAGAGAAAAATCTTAGTATCAACAAATAAAATTTTATGTTAAATTTGCACATTTTTATAGACTTAAAATAGTTTTGTAAGAATCACAAATATAGTTCTATACAACTAATTGAGTTATCCAATCATTTTTTCTTTTTTTATTGTTATTAATTACAGTTATCCTCATATTCATCCCATTACTCTCCTCTGCCCTACCCGCCCTCACTTCCCACATTCAGTCCTTCCCCACAACATTGTCTTTGTCCATGTGTCCTTTATACATGTTCCTTGAAGATTCTTCCTTTTCTTTCCCAGTTATCCCCCTTCCCCTTTCCCCTCTGGTTACTATCAGTTTGTTCTTTATTTCCATGTGTCTGGTTCTATTTTTCTTATTTGTTTGTATTGTTGATTCAGTTCCACTTATAGGTGAGATCATATGGTATTTGTCTTTCATTGCCTGGCTTATTTCACTTAGCATAATGTTCTCCAGTTCCATCCATGCTGTCATGCAAGGTAGAGCTGCTTTTTTCTTTCTGCTGTGTAGTATTCCATTGGATAAATATACCATAGTTTTTTGATCCACATATATAATGATGGGCACTTAGGCTGTTTCCAGTACTTGGCTTTTGTAAATTGTGCTGCTATGAAAACTGGGGTGCATAGGTCTTTTGAACTGGTGTTTCAGAATTCTTAGGGTATAATCCCCGTAGTGAAATTGCCAGGTCAAAAGACCGTTCATGTTTAGTTTTCTGAGAAAATTCCATACTGCCTTCCACAGTAGCTGTACCAGTCTGCATTCCCACCAACACTTTTACTCCACAACTTGTTGTTTGTTGATTTATTTATGATGGCCACTGTGACTGGTGTGAAGTGATAGCTCAATGTGGTTCTAATTTGCATCTCTCTGATGGCTAGTGATGCTGAGCATCCTTTCATATGCCTCTGGGCCCTCTGTATATCCTGAGTGGAGAAGTGTCTGTTCAGGTCCTTTGCCCATTTTTAAATTGGATTGTTTGTCTTCCTGATATGGAGTTGCATGAGTTCTTTATGTATTTTGGAGATCAAACCCCTTGGGAGATCTGGACAGCTGTGTGCAAAAAAATGAAACTCTATCACCAACTTATACCATACACAAAAATAAACTCAAGATGGAAAAAAGACATAAATAGAACTTGCAACACCATAAAAGTCCTCAGGAGAACATAGGCAAGAAAATCTCAGATATTTTATGCAGCAATATTTTCACCAATACATCCCCTAGAGCAAGGAACATAAAAGAAAGAACAAACAAATGGGACGCCATCAAACTGAAAAGCTTGTGCATGGCTAAAGAAAACATCAGCAAAATGAAAAGGGAACCAACTGTACAGGAAAATACATTTGCCATTGATACCTCAGGCAAGGATTTGATCTCCAGTCATTTTTCTCTAAAATTTAAAATGCTTTCCCATGTACAATGTATTGTATCACTATGGTCAATTTTCAGTACAGCTGTGGTTTTCATCATAATTGGTAGTCAGAAAGCTACATCGCATGTCCAAGTCATCATTTGTGTTCTGTCTGTAACTATTTCTTAATTCAGAGCATTTTTCTATTTCCACCTGGATGTCAGTACAGTTATACTTACCCCTTATTTTATCCATTTATATAACTGCTTCTTGGTTCATCATAATAAAATATGCTATATCAATATCCAAATATAGCAACATTATCAAGTCCAGGCTAAATCTCAGCTTTCATAGACAATAATGTAAATTCCTACACAGGATTTTCACTGTGTCTGTGAAAGGAGGTAACTTTAGGATTTTTCTTTGTTACCATTTTTAACTAGAGCCCCTTAAAATGTCAAAAAACTTTTCTTCTTTCTGAACTGATACATTTTTTTCTGACTATTCCTGGTCCTTTCTGGTTAATTCCAAGGCCACTCTCCTGTCATTTTGGCCACAATTGCTTGGAATATCTCATTCTGCTCTTTAAATTTCCACATGGAAGGATACTGGTATTTTTCTAATACAGTTTTAGACTTCTCGTTTGTCTTCTGCCAGTTTTGGAATTGTTCAGCAGAGTCAGAACATCTGACCTCTAATTTCCATATCTATTCATTTCTCCTCAAATCTAGAATAAAAGATCTTCTCTTAAGCTGCTTCCATCAAAAGAAAAGTCATATCCTGAGTCAGCTCCCTTTGAGACAAGTGATTCCTTGATCACCAACAATGAGATTCAAGTAGCCTCTCCTCTTTTCTGAATGACAGCAGTTTCTTGTGTAGTTTTCTTCTTTAGTTTCGCAGTGATTTGTTTTTGTTTTGTTTTGTATGGCTATCCTGCATTGATAACTAGCTTTTGAGCTATCACAGGAGTCCTTAGGCCAATAATCAGAAATTCAGAGACAAGTGCATAAGTTTCAAGCCAGAACCTGCCAGAAAAGAGCTTATGCACTTGCCTGGAGTCCTGAGTATTATGGCTGCCACCCAGGGGATACTTACAGATCACCCAGCTCTGGTGGCCAGTGGAACTTACTCCTGTGGTCCTACAGGAACAGGATGATATAGTTTTGCATACTTTTAAAGGCTGCTGCCTGAATGGTCTGGCTTGCAGTCACCCTGAATCTAAGTAATGAAATCCTCCCCTTTGGGACAGTGACAGGTCTTGGCACATACTAAACTACTAGGAGCTATTAAAAATGTAAAGGTCTGATTATACAAGCACAAAGTGTTGAGAGACAACTAACAGTAGGGCAGAATTAAATAACAAAGTTCACCACCTACACCCTCAAGACCTGAGGAGATGTAGGTGGGAGAGGTGGTTGTTTCATCTACTGTATAGAAAGCAGCACAGAGAATCAAGAAAAATGAAGAAATGAAGGAATTTATCCCTAATGAAAGCATAAGATAAACCTCGGAAAAAAACTTTAATTGAACAGACGTAAGTAATTCATTTGGTGATGAGTATGAAGTAATGTTCATAAAAATGCTCATCACACTGGGGAAAATAGATGAACAAGGTGAGAACTTCAATAAAGGCAGAAAACATAAAGTAGCAAGAAGTGAGAGAGCTGAAGAAAATGGTAACTTAAATGCAAATACACTACAGAGGGTTAACAACAGACTAGATGAAGCCAAATAAAGATTTAGCTGTCAACTCAAAGACAAGGTTGTAGAGATCACACAATCAGAGCAACATAAAATTTTTAAAAAGAACTTAAAAAGTTAATATAACTTAAGGAACTTATGGGACAACATCAAACAAACTAACATTTACTTCATAGGACTCCCAAAAGGAGAAAAGAGAAAGAGAAATAATCTTATTTGAAGAAACAACAGCTGAAAACTTTCCTGCCTTCATGACAGAAACAAAATCCAAATACAGGAAACCCAGAAAGTTCCAAATAAGAGGAACGCAAAGAAATTCACACTAATACACATTAATTAAAATGTCGAAAGTTAAAGACAAGGAGATAACATTAAAAGCAGCAAGAGAAAAACTACTCATGAACAAGGGATCCCCATAATACTGCAAGAAGATTTTCAGCAGAAACTTTTCAATCCAAAAGAGAGTGGCAGCATATATTCAAAATGCTGCAAGAAAAAACACTAACCAATACTACTTTACCTGGAAATGTTATCATTCAGAAGAGTTTTCTAGACAGACAAAACCTAAAAGAATCCATCACCGCTAAACTAGTCTTACAAGAAATGTTAAAGGAACTTCTTTAAGCTAAAAAGAAAGGTTGCTAATTAATAACAAAATAACATGTGAAAAAAATAATCTCACTGGAAAGGTAAATATATTGTAAAGGTAGAGAATTAATTACTTATAAAGTTAGTATGAAGGTTAAATATAAAAGTTGTAAAAATAACTATGATTATAACAATTAGTTAAGGGATATGCAAGATAAAAAATGTAAAAAATGACATCAACATAAAATGTGGAGGGACAGAATCATAATGTTAAGCTTCACAATGTAACATAACTCCAGTTCATATCAACTTAAAATAAACTATTATAGGGATAAATTGTGATATGCAAGCCTCATGGTAAGCATAGAGCAAAAACCTATGGCAAATACACACACAAAAAAGAAAAAGAAATGTCAGCATACCATCAAAAAAAGTCACCAAACCACAAAGGAAGAAAGCAAAAGAAGAAAGAAATGGAGAGGAACTACAATAACAGCCATAAAACAATTAGCAAAATGGCAGTAAGCACATACATATTAATAATCACTTTAAATGTAAATAAATTCTCCAATCAAAAGACATGGAGTACCTAAATTGGATTTTTAAAAAAAAAACAGACCCATCTGAATACAGCCTACAAAAATACTCATTTTAGGTGTTAAGGACAAATGGAGACTTAAAGTAAAAACATTAAAAACTAGAAATTATATGAAAAAAATGAGAAAATTCAAAAGTATGTGGAAATAGATACTAAAAAAATAGAAAAGATCAATGAAACTAAGTTCTGGTTCCTGAAAAGGTAAACAACTTTGACAAACCTTTGGCTAGACTGAAAGAGAGGGAGAGAGAGAGAGGAGAGAGAGAAGAGAGAACTCAAATAAAGAAAAGCATAAATGAGAGAGATGTTATGGCTCATATGAGAAAAATGCAAAGTATCATAAGAGACTAGCATGAATAATTATTTGCCAACAAACTGGACAACCCATACATTTATTCTATAATTGCAGCAGTTCAAGACTGTCTGCCAAGAGAATAGAAGACCTGGTATCTCATGGCTTCACCAAGTTTACACTTAATTTCCACAATGCTTCTATTGGCCTGATTGAGCAAGTGGAGAAGCACACTTCAGTAGCCAAGCTACTGGCCTCCTTCAATGACCAAAACACCTGAGACTACCTGCAGCATGACAGCATGTTCTTCAAGAACTTCATCAAGGGTAAAGGAGTTCTGCTATTTGGAAGCAGAGCTCAAGTGCAAGGAGAGTGACCACACCCACATTACCATGCTGGCCCAGGCCCTCAGGATCTCCATCCTGATGGAGGACATAGACCATGGCAAGTGGGTACCAGCAACCCACAGATCTCTGAGGTCTCTGAGCCCAAGGTCTTCCTTCTCTACCAGCTTGAACACTACAATATCCTCTACAAATAGGGCTGACCCTAACCTGCCACTACCCTATCTGCCCTTTCCTCTGCTGTGCTCTAGACATGTTAGAGGATTTATGTGGTTTTAAATAGTCATAATTCACTCCAGAGAAAGCCCCTGCTTCCTCTGCCACAAAACTTTCCACATTTTATTAAAAGAGATGCTGGTCGCTAATATATATATGTGTGTGTGTGTGTGTGTGTGTGTGAAGTCCCAATCAATAGATAAATATTTATATATAATACCTTTAAAGATTATTGCTATGACATTTGTACTATTTTTGGAGATGTGCCTTAATACATAAAAATAGGAAATAAATAAATATTATCCCATGCCCAGTAACACATGAGATTTTTTCTGAAGTAAATGTGATTGTCTGCTAAAGGCACCAATTCAAGCCATATATCATGTTTTTAATAAGAGAATTATCTAGTTTCTAAATCACCTGAGCTATCTTATTTCACCCATCCATTATAACTTTTTCACAAATTTTCAAAAAGGAAGAGCTAAAATTATATAATTTGTGTGACTAGGAAACTAATAAATAAGCTAAAGAAATATGTCATTAAAACACAGTTAATTCTACAGCACTTTCTTCACTAGTCCTCTTCTTGTAAGTTGAACACATTTAAAGTAAACTAAAGTACCAACTGTCCCGTCTGAACAAGTCTTGCCAATCTGTCACATATTTACATGCCATTTGTCATTTCTCCTCTCAATTTGAAGAAGTACTAAAAATACAAAAAAAAAAACCTGTCTAAGAATAGTACCATTAATATCCAAATGGCAACATTATTTTTAAGTGTTGTTTTCTATCACTCTTTTCTGGTAAAACTAGCTCCATAGTTCCACCCAGTGGGACTTCTTCACAAAACAATTTTAAAAAGAAGGGGAGTTAGAGAATAGAGGGAAAGAGAAGAAAAATAGAAGGGAGAAAGAAGATGAGGGGATTGAGGATGCTGAGGAAGATTCGGAAGAATATGAAGGAGAAGAAAAAGAAAAAGCACTTTTTCCTTTCAAATCCCATGATTGGAAAACCTGGGTGTCTAACTTTACCTTTAACCAAAATACTCTTTTTTCCAAGGATAACCACTGTTGAGCTCTACTAAAAAATGCCTCACCTCTGTTCAACAAAATACAATCATGTTGTAGTCAAGAAGCACAATATAGCACTACAAATATATGATTAACAATGTTAGTCTGTTGCACTGGACAATATTTCATTCTATTTCAGCAATCTAGGATAACATACTTCTGTGTTTTTTCAAATTATTCTCATTACTTTTATTCTAATCTGCATAACAAAACAAATAAAAATCACAATCTCTAAAATATTTTTCTATCATTTTACTAGAAATCTGTTATATTTAAAGTAAGTTTCTTATAGACAGCACATAGTTGGATATGTTATGGTTTTTCCTTTTTTGGTTTGATAATTACTGTATTTTTGTACTTTTTTATTGTTATTCAAGTACAATTGTCTCCATATTTTTGAAGCTCCAATTTAATACTGCTTGAAAATATATTCAAATGAGGCCATTTTAGTGTCTTCCTTTCAGAGACATTATTTTAAATGGACTCAGAAGTATTTCATGGAGGAAGATATGTAAAGAGAAGTCATTTGTATCATTTTCCCCATTAGGGCAATTTAAATGAATTTTCAGAATTGGTAAATCTTTAAACAAGTTGATTCATTCACTCAACAAGTATTTATTCAGCCTCTACCAGCTGTTGTGAATTGGGGTTTATAAAGATGATTAAAGCAATATCTAATCCTTACAGACTTTTCTTGTGAAGAGATAGTCTGTAAGCATACAAATAAACACAGAGCATAAAATCAGATAGTAATAAATATTAAAGAGAATTAAAGTTTAGTTAAATTAAATTATGTTAATGAAATATAAATAACTTAGCCAGAAAATGTCTATCTGAGGAAGTGGCATTTCAGCAAGGAACAAGCGTCATAAGAGGAATATGATGTTGTAGCAGAGCATTTCAGAATAAGAGAACATAATGGAAAGGGCGGTGTGTGAGGTGGGCATGTATTCAAATAACATTATAACAATAAGTTGCACTGTTTCAAGTAAGCATATAAGACCTGAAAATGATAAAATGCTTTTCTATGTGACTTTTTAAAACTATTTTATTGTTGTTCAAATACAGTTGTCCACATTTACCCCCCACTACTCCCCTCACCCCAGCCATCCCCATCTCCCTCCCCTAATTCCAACCCCTCCCCTTGGTTTTGTCCATATGTTCTTTATAGTTGTTTCTGAAACCCTTCACGCCTTCCTCCCATTATCCCCTCCCACCTCCCCTCTCATTATTGTCAGATTGTTCTTTGTTTTAATGTCTCTGGTTATATTTTGCTTGTTTGTTTGTTTTGTTGATTAAGTTTCCCTTATAGGTGAGATCATATGGTATTTGTCTTTCACTGCCTGGCTTATTTTGCTTAGCATAATACTCTCCAGTTCCATACATGCTATCACAAAGGGTAGGAGCTCCTTCTTTCTTTCTCCTGCATAGAATTCCATTATGTAAATGTACCATAGTTTTTTTGATCCATTCATTTACTGATGGGCACTTAGGTTGGTTCCAGCATTTGGCTATTGTAAATTGTGCTGCTATGAACATTGGGGTGCATAGGTTCTTAGAGACTGGTGTTTCAGGATTCTTAGGATATAATCCCAGCAGTGGAATTTCCATGTCAAAAGGCAGTTCCATTTTTAGTTTTCTGAGAAAATCCCATACCGTTTTCCTCAGTGACTGTACCAGTCTGCATTCCCACCAATAGTGCACTAGGGTTCCCTTTTCTCCACAACCTCTCCAACACTTGTTTGTTGATTTGTTTATAATGGTCATTATGACTGGTGTGAAGTGGTATCTCATTGTGGTTTTAATTTGCATCTCTCTGATGACTAGTGATGCTGAGCATCTTTTCATGTGTCTCTGGGCCCTCTGTATGTCCTCCTTGAAGAAGTGTCTGTTCAGATCTTTGGCCCATTTTTTAATTGGGTTGTTTGTCTTCCTGGAGAAGAGTCATGCCAATGACATTTTGGACAAGGGTTTGATCTCCAAAATATATAAAATGCTCTTTTATTGTTGTCCCCATTTTCACCCATTGCTCTCCTCTATCTTGTCCAACCCCTGCTCCCCAAAAAATCCCCTCCCCACTGTCCTTGTCCATGGGTCCTTTGTACATGTTCTTCTTCTTTTCCCAGTAGCCCCTCTTGCCCCTCCCCTCTGGTCCCTGTAAGTGTGTTCTTTATTTCCACTTCTCTGTTTCTTTTTGGCTCATTAGTTTGTTTTGTTGATTAGGTTCCACTTATAGATGAGATAATGTATTTGTCTTTCACTGCTTGGTTTATTTCACTTAGCATAAAGTTCTCCAGTTCCATCCATGCTGTCACAAAAGATAGAAGCTTCTTCTTTCTTTCTGCTGTGTAGTATTCCATTGGGTAAATGTACAACAATTTTTTGATCCACTCATTTACTGATGGGCACTTCGGTTGTTTCCAGCACTTGGTTATTGTAAATAATGCTGCAATGAACATTGGGGTGCATAGGTTCTTTTGGATTAGTGTTTCAGGATTCTTAAGGTATAACCCTAGCAGTGGAATTGCCAGGCCAAAAGGCACTTCCATTTATAGTTTTTTTAGATAATTCCATACTGTTTTCCACAGTGGCTGTACCAGTCTACATTCCCACCAGCAGTGCACTAGGGTTCCCATTTCTCTACAACCTCACCAGCACTTGTTGTTTGTTGATTTGGTTATGATGGCCATTCTGACTGGTATGAAGTGGTATCTCACTGTGGTTTTAATTTGCATCTCTCTGATGACTAGTGATGATGAGCTTCCTTTCATATGTCTCTGGGCCCTCTGAATGTCCTCCTTGGAGGACTGTCTGTTCATGTCCTTTGCCCACTTTTTAATTGGATTGTTTGTCTTCCTGGCATGGAGTTGTGTGAATTCTTTATATATTTTGAAGGTGGTCACTGATTTCTTGTAAAACAAATTTGGTCCAGTTTAACCAAAGACTTTGATAACTATCAATATTCTCCTGAGAAAAGAAAATAGCAAAAGTTAGTTTTATTTCAATTACTTCAAAGTGGTATAAATTTTTAAGGTTGTGTCCTTGGATATGCAAATTAAATTTTTAGTTCTCTATAACTCATTTGTATCTCCATTATATTTCAATGTTTTACCTGGTGGAAAAAAATATAATATTCAATCCCAAGTCACATGTTATTTCAGACCACCTCCCCCGATGTCATACATTCAAGTAAGCTTACACAATACCATGACATGGAGGTAGAAGGGTGGAGGTAGAGGTACGGTATGCAATGTGCTGTATTTTCTCATCTATTAAAGTTAAAAATCCTTTCAGGTATTTTGATATGTTCTTTTCACTACACTGGCAAATGCAGAGCGATTTTGCCTTCTAAGTCTGTAATTTTTAAACTTTTTCATCTCATGGCACACATAAATTAATTGCTAAAATTCTTCAGCATACCACAAAATATCATCTTTGCTGATCTGACAAAAAAAGAATAATTTCAATTTATTCATACCAGACAGCTATAGTTATATTGGATGTTGTCATTTTTTCATTTGACAGTCTAAGGGAAAAGAGGTCAGTTGCCCTGACTACATAGTCAGATACTGCATGTTTTAAAAATTCTGGTGGCACACCAACTGAAAATCTCTGCTCTGGCCCTGGCCATTGTGGCTTGGTTGGAGCATTGTCTCATGGACCAAAAGGTCACAGGATCATTTCCACTCAGGCCACAGGCCCAGGTTGCAGTTTCTATCTCTGGTCGGGGCACATAGGAGAAAGCAACCAATCAATGTTTCTCACATTGATGCTTCTCTTTCCCTCTATCTCTCCCCCCTCCCCCGCCCCGCCACATCTTTCTCTCAAGGCAATGGAAAAAAACTGTGTGAGGATAAAAAAAATTGTTAAGAAAAATTGCTGTTCAGGACTTCCACTAAGATGGAGGCGTAGGTGTATGCACCGTACCTCCACGCACAACCAAGATTGGAACAACAACAATTTAGAGGCAGAATAACACCCAGAACTGATAGAGAATTTATCTGAATGGAAGTCAGACAGTCAAGAAGTTGAAGTAGACCCGTTCTATCCAGACCAGTAGGAGGGGCAGAGAGGAGCAGCTGGGCGCGGGTCCCGGCATGTGGAGAACAGGGAGAACTGGGTGCATAAGGCAATCGGGAGCACGTAAGGCCTCTGGGGTGCACAAGATTGCAGCGGGTGGACTCTGAGTACACAAGTGGCAGCTGGTGGACCCAGTCAGGCAGTGATTGTGGACCGGGCAGAGTGCGCAACCCAGGATCCCAGAGAAGGGACTGAGGTCCCAGGAGAATGGAGCTGCCGCCATTGTTCCCTCCCGCCCCTGCCCCCACATACAACATCACAATCTAGTGACTGGGGTGCCCAGCCCTGGTGAACACCTAAGGCTCCGCCCCCTCACCATAACAGGAGTGACTAGACCAAAAAAAAAAAAGAGAGAGAGAGAGAGACATGTCTCAAACAGAAGAACAGATCAATGCTCCAGGACTCATCTTTTTGAGCAACCAAGAGATAGCAAATCTATCAGATGCACAGTTCAAAACACTGGTGATCAGGAAGCTCATAGAATTGGTTGATTTGGGGTGCAAATTAGATGAAAAAACGCAGGTTACCATAAAAGAGATGAAGGAAAATGCACAGAGAACCAATAGTGATGGGAAGGAAACTGGGACTTGAAACAATAGAGTGGACCAGAAGGAAGAAAAAAACAACCAAACAGGAAAGAATGAAGAAATAAGAATTTAAAAAAAAATGAGGAGAAGCTTAGGAACCTCCAAGACATCTTTAAACCTTCCAACATTCGAATTATAGGGGTACCAGAAGGGGAAGAGGAAAAGCAACAGATTGAACACATATTTGAACAAATACTAAAGGATAACTTCCCCATTATAGCAAAGGAAATAGACTTCCAGGAAATCCAGGAAGCTCAGAGAGCCCCAAAGAAGTTGGACCCAAGAAGAAACACACCAAGGCACATCACAATTACATTAGCCAAGGTAAAAATGAAGGAGAGAATCCTAGAAGCAGCAAGAGATAGGGGGACAGTAACTTACAAAGGAGTTCCCATCAGACTGTTAGCTGATTTCTCAAAAGAGACCTTGCAGGCAAGAAGGGGCTGGGAAGAAGTATTCCAAGTCATGAAAGACAAGGACCTATATCCCAGATTACTCTATCCAGCAAAGCTTTCATTTAGAATGGAAGGGCAGATGAAGTGCTTCTCAGATAAGGTCAAGTGAAAGGAGTTCATCATCACCAAGCCCTTATTTTATGAAATGTTAAAGGGACTTATCTAAGAAAAGAAGATGAAAAAAAAAACATGTATAGGAAAAGGACAGAAAACTCACAATTATTAATAACCACACCTAAAGCAAAACCAAAAGAAACTAAGCAAACAACTAGAACAGGAACAGAACCACAGAAATGGAGATCACATGGGGGGTTAGCAACAGGGGAGTGGGAGGAGGAGACAGGGGGAAAAGGTACAGAGAATAAGTAGCATAGCTTGTAGGTTGAAAATGGATAGGGGGAGGGTAAGAATAGTATGGGAAATGTAGAAGCTAAAGAACTTATAAGTATGACACATGGACATGACTAAAGGGGGGGATATGGGTGGGAGAGGGTATACAGGGTGGAGGGGAGTGAAGGGGGAAAATGGGACAACTGTAATAGTATAATCAATAAGATATATTAAAAAAAAGAAAAATTGCTGTTCTAAGTCAACAGCCACATGGCCCATGATTATTTTCCACTTTGTGCCATTGTAATCACCACATAGTCCTTTAGGTCCTCATCATTATCACCAGCAAAGAAACAATGGTTGCTTCTCATATCTCATAACAACATATATAGACCAAGGTGCATTCTAACTCAAAGGGCTTGGAATACAGATGTACCAAGTGCAGTCAGGAGATAGTCTCTAGCTGTCAGCTCCTTCTTAATCTACCTCAGCTGCAGTGAGCTGCCTTGCCTGGGGTCACACATGTTGCTCAGGGTCTAAATCCAATGACAGAGCCAAGTGTGGGGGATATAGGCCCAGCCATCTTGGCCAGCCCAAGAAACTAACTAGCAATTCTTGTTTCAAAACTTCCCATGAGGTTGGCCAAAGCTGTATCACAGTCTTCTTCTGGCCTGGCCTGTTTCTTTCCCCCATCCTTCAAAGATATTAAACCCCTACCAAACACTTTGTACCCAAAACTCTGTCTTGGCACCTACTTCTGAAGAACCTTACTTGCGCCCTGGCTGGCATAGCTCAGTGGATTAAGCATGGGCTGCAAACCAAAGTGTCGCAGGTTTGATTCCCAGTCAGGGTACATGCTTGGGTTGCAGGCCATGACCCCCAGCAACCGCACATTGATGTATCTCTCTCTCTATCTCCCTCCCTTCCCTCTCTAAAAATAAAAAATAAATAAATAAATAAAAATGATTACTAAAAAACAAAAGAAACTTACTTGTAAAAGGGCTTACATCAGTTTAATGAGCTTACTGCACACTCTTCTGCCCAGGTGTCTGATATAGTTATCCCAGTTCTATTTCCCTATACCATGGGTATCAGAGCAATGTGTCATTCTTCTACCAGGCAACTAGGTAGAAGGTGAATTATAAGTCCACTCTAATTTCACATCTCCAAATAGAAAGGGGGGATTCTAATTTTTTTTTACTACCCAGCTTGGAACTATCCCTAGAATAGGAAGTATGAGAGTCCTTCTCAGTGGCCAGTTATTCTCCTGTATTCTCTTCTCCAACTCTTTTCTCACCTCTGAACTACAACTACCAAAACTGATTTAGCAAATTTCTCCCACACATGTAGTCTGATCATGGCTTTTGTCTAAGTTTAAAAGTAAAATGCCATGCCTTTTTTTCTCTGTTCAAGGGACAACTTAACCCCACCCATACACCCAATGAGGGATGAGTCATGTCTAGAACCTGGAGTAAAGAGAAGGGAGAAGGTTGCAGAATAAACTGAAATTCAAAATAAAAGAAAACATGTTTCAAATGAGATTTTATCCCCATTTCTTTGAGGCAGGTACATGCATGATTCACACTTGTCCAATTCAAGCCCTTCTCTGGGATTTTTAATAACTGGAACAAAAGTGGGGCAAAAAGTTCTTGCTACCTAATGACCAAGTTGCAATCAGCCCTGGAAACTGCTAGATGTCATCTACACCCCTCCACCACCCTTCTACTAAAAAAAGCTCATCTGCATCTAAAAGGAAGGAAAACACCAAGGTGATAGATTTAAGAGATCAAATAAAGTGATTCTGATGACATTCAGTGACTGTGGGCCCAAGAATTGTTTTATGCCCGCCTTCCTGAAGCTGATGTTTGACTCTGCTTTGAACTTTAAAAACTATCCCAGAATCTTTGCAATGTTTTTTTTTCCGTAAGTTGATATAACTTATGGTCCACTTCATGCACCCAAAACAGTACACACCTTACAGAAATACATTGAAACACTTGAATGCCTGTTGATGACCTTCTGTCTATGACATGCACTCACAGTTTTTGAAGGGTTGTCCCTACTCCACCACATACCTACATACACGCATGTGCACACACACACAGCAGCTTCTACACCAAGAAATTATCTTGTCCCTGAATAATGACTTAATCATCTTAATATACTCACATACTCCCAATTTGAAAAACCATTTCAGCCTCTCTATCCAGGGACGCTTATGTCATGTCATTTGTATATACAACTTGAACAAGATGTGCTCTATTGCCTTAGTGTGGAGTATCATATCTACTCCCTTAAGGAAATCCAAATATTCCTGAAAAAAAAAACCACATTATAGTAATGCACTTACCAATGAGAACCTCCAATGATTCAAAAAATCTCTGGTTCTGATTGATTCTGTTTTCCAACCCTTGACATTACCCAGTCCTTTTCACACATTTTTTTAACATAATACCTTCTCCAGCATCTATAATTCAAATTTCACTTTGGAAACTTTCTCAGCTGCTTGTGTTTGAAAGTGATGGGTCTCAATGATTGTGGCTACAATGAAGGTCCAGAAGAACTCTAAATTTTGGCTCTTCTTTCTGTGTGTGTAATTCGTAAGGGAGCTCAGTTCAACAGGACAAAACTATGTACTCTACATGGGTAGTGAAACCTCAAGAACAACATTTAAGGTGAGATGTCTTTACCAGAAGGGTGGAGATATGTCACAATGTAAAAAATGTCACTAACTGCTACAATTTAAAACAACCCAGTACAAATATGTGGTTAAGTGGTAACAATATGGTAATTGCTCTTCTCTGTGTTTCTCAATTCCAAGGTCATAAACAAGCCTACAAATCTAACCTAAAACCTACATATCTAAGCTAGATATCTTGTCTAGAACCAAGAATATTTTATTGTGCTGGAACTGTTAGTTCCTAAAAATAGCATCCACCTTATTTTTGAATAAAGAATTCACCATCCCTGAGTTTAATTTGAACCGCATCTTCTTTACCTAGAAGCAAAACACACCAGCCTAGTTGCTCAACTGATTTGCTGCTATTCACATTAACTCCTATTTGTACTCATAAACATATTCCATTATTAGTTCCATTATTAATATTCTTCTGTATGTACATTTCTGTCTTATTGTCCTTTCCACAAAGGCCCATAGATACCAACTCTGGTTGTGCCACAGCCTCACCTGGAACCATCATACATTGCACAATATTTTTCTGGAGTTTTCCTCACCCTTATTTGCCTTCTGGTAATTCAGTAGGTCCTAAGTGTGATATTCATGCCTAGAGGAAAGACTACTTTGAAAAACACCAAAGCTTTTCCTATTCTTTGTGCCAATATACATGACACACCATAAGGGAATGTATTAGTAACTTAATTGCCTTTGTCCTAGACTCAACATCATAGTCTATTTCAAAAAAATGATCCATTTGATATCCTGCTTGAAAGTAGCCACCATAGTCAAATGTTCTCTATTTGATATTGATAGATCCAAATACACAGCCTCACAGAGCAGATAATTAGAATTACAGGACATGGTCATTTTCTATTTGTGATAGATTCTTATAAATAACCCCAAATTAAAGTTTCTCTTTAATACCAAAATGCCTATAATTTCTACCCGGTCTTATGCACATAAATGATAATTGTTAAAATATATAATACCCACAGCAAATATAATTTAAAATATTTAACAAATAGTTACTAATTGCACACAATGACATCAAGTGACAATACAAAGAATCAATAGTGAGGGAATAATTTGGGTGTCTACTAGCATAGAATTTAGGTAGTAACCAATAAATTATCAAGAATAAGTAAATGTGATTTTAGCAACAAACCAGAGGAAATAGGAAGCAAATGATGCTATAGGAGCATGTGATGGAAATACATGTGGATGGAAGGGTGGAGGGTTATTATGAGAAACTTCCCTTAAGAAGCAATGCTTAAATTGGATCTGCAAGAATTGGACAATTATCAAAGGAGCTGGGGTGAAGCAGCGAGATGGAAAGAATTTATGTTCCAAGCAGAGGGATTAGACTAGTAAAAAGTCTGTAGGTGAAAAACAAAATGACAAACTTGGAGAACCTAAGGAAATTCATTCTAGTTCCACAAAACAAACCACATGAGAAGACAGAGAGAACTCGGGTGAGTACATAATAAAAATCAGAAAAAGACATGCTTGAGGAATTTTATCCCAAAAGCAATGGAAAATCACCATTGCATAAAAAATGTTTTTATGCAATGGTACAACAAGATTTGTGATTTAGAAGGAAAATGAGAACACAGGACTTTCCCCATCACTGATATAACAAATTCTGTTGCTTGTAGAATCGACTTTCTCCTGCCATTGAATATAGATGCATTTCTTGCAGTATGATGAACTAGAAATTAAAAAGCCTTCAAACTAAAAAAGCAAACAAACAAAAAACCCAAGCACATTGGGTAAATATAAGAACCATTTTTTAAAAAATACAGAGTAGGTTACAAGAAACTAAACATAATTCAAGAAAATTTGGGAGAAAAAAGTGAAGAGTAATGCAAAAGTGAAGAGTAAACTGAAATCCAGAACTAGAAACACCAAGTCAGTAGTATATATTGTGGAATGTACTACAGCTCTTAGTTAAGAGCCTTAAGCCCTTGCCCCTCCTCCATGAAACTAGGACCCTCAAAAAGAGCACTTTCATGTAAGCTATAAAAAATACAGCCATTTCTCACCAGAGAAAAATTAAAAACTAGAATATCTATCCTCATCTGGCTCACGATAAAGAGGAAAGAAAAATTTCTGCCAAGAATTTGTAACCACTAAGTTGATCTCAGTCAAGTATGGTGTTTGAATTCCCATCGGTTGCTGTATCCAAATCTCTAAAGCTTAAAAATCAATATAAATTATTGCTCTGAGGCTAGCTAGTCTTTAAGGCTGTTAGTAGAACTAAGTGCAAAATTATTCTTAAAATGTATACCCTAAATCCAGGCAACAAAAGAGTGCCTACTAAGGATGGGCAATCTAACATTACAAAGCACATAAGGAAACCATCCACCAAGAGCAAGAATCAGCAGATACTACACACAGCAAGTAACACTCCTTTGAAAAGTATTTTATTGTTGTTCTATTACAGTTTTCCCAGTTTTTCCCCCTTTGCCCTCCTCTGCTCAGCCTACCCCAGCTCCCACAGTACATCCCGACACTGTTGTCCATGTCCGTGGGTGATTCATACATGCTTTTTGACCAGTCTCCTCCCCTTCTTTCCACCATTATCCCAACAGGTAACACTCTTAAGACTTCAGATAATAGAACCATCTTATGCAAAATACTAAATATATTTAAATGACTAAGTATATAAAGAAGGGAATGGAAACCCTGAATAAAAAAATGTATAGATACAATTAGAAAAATCCAGGCATATTTTAAAAAGAGTGAAATAGAATTCCTATGTTAAAGTTTTAATAAAGAGTGAAAACAGAAAATTAAATGAAGCTAAAAGCATGATTAGCAAATTGTTAAAGTGTTGAGAAAGGCACTGAGACAGCAATGGTTATAAACAGAAGTGATGGTTGTATTAGGGGATACAAAGTCAAGGTGGGACTGAGGTCATTTGATTACAATAATGTGAAATTCATCCTGGGAATTATTATGGAGAAAACATTCTAACTCAGTTATATTGTTAGGGAAAGCAAAAATTCTGACTTCTTTAACATTTGTTAAGTTGTGTTAAAATTTTAAGGGTAACACCTAAAAGAAAACATATAATTTTCTTTAAGTGGAAATACATAATTTCCCAATGAATACAGAGATTTAAAAATATAAAGTAAATTTTACCAATCTAATATAATACATAAGAAGGAAAATGTAAGCATAAAAATAGCATAAGATAAAATGGTTAAAACAAATAAAAATTAACATAATTACAATAAAAATAAATGTAATTTTTAAGTACCTAAAATATATGAACCGCAAACAATTGCAGCTGAAAGAATAGAAAAAATACAGCAACTACCATCAAATACTGATAGCAAATATTAATCAAAAGAAAGCAGGCAGAAGACAAAATAGACTTTATGGGTAAAAGAGAAAAATATACAAGTATTATTAAGCATAAAGAGTGATTCAACAATAAAAGGTAATATTCACCAGGAATGTATTATAGTTATAAACTAACTATGTACCTAATAATATAACTTTAAATTATCTTAATTATTACAACAAACTTATAAACTATTGTACTATTATGTACAATTTAAAAATTAAAAAGTTGAATTAAAAGGCATAATTTTCTAAGAATTACACATCTAGTACATGATAGAACAGAGACATACCCATTCATACCACAGTCACTCAAAATTCAAGAGATCATAAAAATATAGAGTTGAAATACAGAGTCGAAGCAACTCTTGCAATTTATAACAACAGCAGAAAATTGTTAATATTTTAGAGAAAAGTATTACAAAATGAATTTATGCTTACTGGGTATCAAGTGACAAGCTGACCTGAGAGAATTAGTGAAGTCCTTTCTGACAACTTGTACAGCAATCATCTCTGCTTCTCAGACACAACGTTCTCTTATATGATTAATCTCCGTGAATACATTACAAGGTCTTGAGTTCAGAAGTCATGGCTTAGATTGTTTGTTGCATCCAGAGCACCTTATAGAATATATTTCACGTGAAATATATATATATATATATATATACACACACACACACACATATATATACATATATATACACACACACATATATATATCACGTGAAGAAGATATTGATATATCTTCTATTGTATCTGACAATAGTAGATAGTCAATAAACCTTAGTTCCCTGAACATCAGAATAGGATGGTAGGAATGATTTTAGGAGTCAGTTAGGTTTGAATGCCACTCTTCTATTTCTGAGCTATGTGATGTAGGTCAATCTCTTTAATTTATTTGATATGTGATTATCTCATCAGTTAACAGCCATACAGTAATACCCACCTTATTGCTGTACATTGACAATAGTGTATAATAGACATTGTCACATAGTAGGTACTCAATAAATATCAATTATACTTTCTCTCCATTAGATGATTGATTTTTTTAATACTTTATTTATTTTTAGACAGAGGAGAAGAGAGGAAGAGAGAGAGGGAAAGAAACATCAATGTGTGGTTGCTTCTCATGCCCTTGTACTGGGGACATGGCCTGCAAACCAGGCATGTGCCATGACTGGGAATAGAACCAGCAACCATTTGGTTCAAAGGCCAGTGCTCAATCCACTGAGCCACACCAGCCAGGGCAGATGATTGCTTTTTATATGGTCTTGATCCTAGAGTTTTATATTTGTCAGGATTCTCCAGAAAAACAGAACCAATAGAGGCTAAGAAGTGCCATAATCAGCCCTGTGTAAGCTGGAGACCCAGGAAGGTCAGTGGTATATAGTTCAAAAGCCTGAGAGCCTGGGAGTCTGAAGGCCTGAAAACCAGAGGAACTAAGGATAGGAGAATATGGATGTCCCAGTGCCATCAGCCATACAGAGAAAGGCCAAATTCAACTTCCTTCTGCCTTTTTTATTAAATGCAGGCCTTCAATGGATTAGTTGATATACATCCACATTGGGAAAGGCCATCTACTTTACTCAGTTAGCCAATTTAAGCACTAATATCTTCCACAAACACTCTCACAGACACACCCAGAAATAATGTCCTTCCAGCTATCTGCACATCCTGTGGCCCAGTCATGTTGTCACATAAAACTAGCCATCACAAATTTATTACAGACATCATATCCAGAGTCAATAAGGTATTGCTCTTGAATCATTCTGAGTACAAAATGTAAAACACTGATTGCATCAACAGTGCAATCTTGGACATTAATAGTAGTCCATTAACACTAAAACAGTTTTCTGAAACATAATTTTCATGGGCATAATATAAATTCAGATAAGATAAAATAGTATTGAGACCACTGATTTTTAGCAAAATGAAGCTACCTAGACAGACAAAAATAGGCAGCTCAGACAGAAAACAAGTACTTTAAAAAATATTAGAGGAGCCCTGGTTAGATGCTTAATTGGTTGGAATGTCATCCCATATACCAAAATGTAGCAGGTTCATTTCCCAGTCAGGGCACATACCTAGGTTGCAGGTTCATTCCCCCATTGGGGTGCATATGGGAGGCAACTAATCAATGTTGCTCTATCTGTCTCTCTCTCCAAAATCAATAAATATATCCTCAGGTGAGAATTTAAGTAAATATTAAAAGAACAAGATACCGGAGAATAACTTTGAAAGGTATAGCATAATGCAACCAGAGGAAAAGTATGCACCAGAAAATACTCACTAGCGTGCTACAGTGGGGAGTAGGAAGTTTTCTGTGTGCACCTATACTTTAATTAGGTACTGTACATTAGCAGATAGTGGATGTAAAAGTTGGGTAATACAATTTACAAATTCTACAAATGGCAACCTGCTGAATAAAAAGGAAATATTGTGCATCTTTTCAACCTGAATTCCTCCAGGTTAAAATTCCCACAGCAAAACCACAAATTCTATTCCAAAAGTGTAAACTGTCCTTGTAATAAAAGAGTAGGGTCCTCAAGCAGTAACCCTTCTGACCTCTGTACCTTTAGTCTGATTCAAAGCCTAAACCAAAATCCAGGAAAGATTATTAATGGTCATGAAAAATAGAACTTAATCTCTTTTATGAAATTACATACTTAGCACTATTGTTTGTGTCATACATCTTTGCCTCCAGCACTTGTCATCACATGTGGTGGGGTTGTTCTTTCAATGAGTGAGAGAGTTTAATTATGTTAGAAGTCAATCTCTATACTCACACCATTTGAAATTCAAGTCAAACTCTGAAATTCATGTTTCAACAAAGAACAAAAATCTTTGAATCTATTATACCAATTGATTTGTCAACCTGAAGAGAAATGTTAAATATTTCCCTTTGGTATCTAATCATTCCTTTTTTTCCTCTGATGAATCACAGATTCCAATTGTCCTTCTTTAGATATATTTTCACCAAAATGTAAGAGGCAAACATTTACTAATGGAATGCCTAGCTCAAATATACTTGAAAAGCTTTTTCTTAGCACCCAATAACAAGTCATTTTGTTGTTCTCTTGCTATGGTTGCTATGCAACCATAGTGAGAGAAAGGGAATTTTCAAGCCAGAGAATATAGGCACATGAATTAAGGTGTTAGGATAAAATTAGTTGAATGTGTATATGTATGTGTAGGCAAATACTGTATAAATTATCATACAGTAATATGCTGAAAGGATAAAGCAATTTTTCTACAAGGAAAAAAATGATCCAGAAGAAGCAGATTTTCCAGTTAGAAGCTCAAAAAATTCTTACAGTTAATTAGGCCTGTTGTTTAATTTGATCACTTCAACTGCAGCATGGGCATAAGGTGCAAAGAAAAGAACAGTGGGTGGACAGTTAGAAGCTAAATTGGGCAGGCAACAGATACCAGTATAACAATCTTTTTTTCTTTTCCCATTGTGAGTAGGAAAAATATAAGAATATATAGAACTAGAGCTTCATACTAAACTATGTGTGACAGTCATTGTAACAAGATGGAATACATGAAATTCATAACCTCACACTTTCAAGCAAGCAAAAAATAAAGACACACTAGAAATATATGTGAGCACAGCCAATGTGATATATGAAGGCAAAAATAAAACAGTGATGTTCAAATAGAAGAATACTTTTCTCTCCTACAGAAATACTTGTAAGTCTCAACTTCAGATGGTCTTCCTCCCTAAAAAATCCCAAAGCTTTATGTACTAAACGGATGTTTTTAAGTTTTTCTGACTTAGGAAAAAAGTAGCACAAGTGAGATTGTGCTACAAGTGAGATTGTACCACCTTTATCAATGCCCTTCACCTAAAGACCACCAGACACATACCTGTAATTGAACAAGTTTGAGTTGATTATTTGCTGAAGTGAGGGAAAAGACATAAGGGGAATTGTGGATCATTTCAGTAGAGGGTGTCAGAAAGAGTCTATTAGAGGATTTGGGCTTTGGTTTGGTGCTTCCAAGGAGAATCTAAGGAAACAGGGGTTCACTTTAGATGTTGTTAGAAAGCAGGGACAATTCTGTATTGGGTATCTCAACAAACCTTATCTATGTAGGTCAGTGTTTTTCAATGGGTGTGCCACAAGAATTTTTAAAACATTTATTACTTGACTATTTAGTCAGGGGCACTGACCTCTTTCCCCTTAGATTGTAAAATTAAAAAAAAAGAATGACAAGAGCCAATATAACAATAGTTATCTGGTGTGAATGAATCAAAATTAAACCTATTTTTTGTCAGATTGGCAAAAAGTATAATATATTTTTGGTGTAACACAGAATTTTGGTAATTAGTTTATGTGAGCCATGAGATGAAAAGGTTAAAAGTAGCTGATATAGGTAGCAAGCAAGAGTAGCACTAAAGCTTTAATTGGTAATGAAGTAGAAGTTGCTCATTTCAGCAAGAAAAGGGCATGTATTGTTTTCATGGGAGACTCAGTGACCTTGTTTCTGTATGTGCTTAAAAAACTATGAAGTGGAGGCTTCGGGTCAATATGGCAGTGTAAGTAAACATGGTACTCACATCCTCTCACACCACATCAAAATTACAACTACAGAACAACTATTATTCAGAACTGCCTATAATCTAGCTGAACAGAAGTCCTACAAGCAAGGATATAAAAAAGAAGCAACATCAAGAATGGTACGAAGGGCAGAGATGCAGAACTGACTGGTCCCACATGACATGTGATAGATATAAATCAGGAGGATATCTCTGCTACAGAGATCCCCCTGTGGGATGAGGGGTTCCAGCCCTGCACCAGGTCCCCCAGCCCAGAGTTCCAGTGTCAGGAAGAGTAGTTCCCATTACTTCTGTCTGTAAAAATAAGTGGGGATTATGGCTGAGTGAGCCTGAGGACTTCTAAAATCGCAGGCAGCTCCACGTAAAGGGCCCACACACAGACTTACTAGTCTGAACTCTCTGAGTTCAAGAGCTGGGTCACAGATCAAAAGGCACTAGGGACATATGGGGAGAAACTGAATTGTCTGGCACCAGGATGAAAGCATGAGGCACAGCTTTCTCCAAGACAAAAGTGCTTGACAGAGCCATAGGTCCCTTTCTGAGCCCTCACCACACACAGCCAGTAGGTGAGCAGCATATCTGAGACTCTATCAACCTGGCTATCCCTGTCTGCTCTGGTGATTCCCTTAGACTTCTCCCCACTGATGTGCAGGCCCACTCAAGCTATTCCCAATGGGTTTTCCATACAAATGGCCTGTCCTGGGTCATACTTCCACTTTTCTAAAATCTCTCAGACAACAGCATCTGGCCTCAGCAAGCCCCATACCTCTTGCTAAGTAGCCCCATGCCTAACAGTATTGGCAGCATGCCTTGGTTCACAGTTTGACCTCTCACAGGTACCTTCAAGCCTAGCCCAAGTAGCAGCCATTTGCAGCTTACTTTGTAGTTCATGCTGGGTGGCCCCAGGAAGACCACAAGTGGTGACTGATCTGGGCCTGTACCTCCCAGGAGGCCCCAGAGCCAGTGTACCTGATATACAACTTCAGACCACATCAAAGCACCACCCAACCACCTCCACAAGCAGCACAATCTTCTTCTTCAGACTCAGCAGTGGCACCAGAGCCCCACTAAAATAAGTCTTGCTCCATGGGGTGGGTCTCTGCATAGCTGGTTCTCCATAGTGGTCAGAGCCAGTCCTTGTAGCCCATTGATCTATGGTTAATCCCTCCCATTGACAGGACAACATCATTCAAGTATCAACAATAACAGGTCAGTGCCCATGGCCCTCACAGTAGATGTGCTCAGAGTGCCAATCCTTGGGTGGCCAGAGAGGCTGTACCAGAGGACCCTATAAGACACCTACTATGTTAAGCCACTCTACCAAGTTCAGAAGATGTAGCAGCTCTACCTAATACATAGATACAAACACAGAGAGGCTGCCAAAATGAGGAGGCAAAAAACATGTCCCAAATGACAGAACAGAACAAAACTCAAAAAAAAGAACTAAACAAAATGAAGACAAGCAATCTACTAAATTCAAAACATTGATTTTAAAGATGCTTGAAGGCCTTAGGAGAATAGTAGATGGGCTTACTGAGAATTTCAACAGCATAAAAAAGGACATTTATACTGCAAAAAGAACCAGTCAGAAATAAAGAAAGTATACAATAAGTGAAATGAGGAATAATTTGCAGGGAATCAACAGCAGAGCAGATGAAGTTGAGAATCAAATCCATGATTTGGAATGTAAGGAAGCAAAAAGCACCCAATCAGAACAGTGAAAAAGAAAAAAAAATTAAAAAAATAAGGGTTGTGTAATGAGCTTCTGGGACAACTTCAAGCACACCAATAGTTGAATCATGGGGGTGCTAGGAGAAGAGAGAGAGCAAAAAATTGAAAATTTATTTAAAAAATGATGAAAAACTTCCCTAACCTAGTGAAAAAAATAGACATACAAATCAAGCAAGCTCTGAGAGTACCAAACAAGATAAACCCAAAGAGGTCCACACCAAGACACAACATAATTAAAATGCCAAAGCTAAAGACAAAGGGAGAATCTTAAAAGCAGCAAGAGAAAAGCAGTTAGTTACCAACAAGAGAACTTTCATAAGACTGTCAGCTGATTTCTCAACAGTAACTTTGCAGGCCAGAATGGATTGTCAAGAAATATTCAAAATGATAAAAGCAAGGACCTACAACCAAGATCTGTCTATCCAGTAAGGCTATCATTTAGAATGGAAGGACATATAAGGAGCTTCCCAGACAAAAAAAAAAAAAGCTAAAGAAATTTATCACCACCAAACAAGTTTTATATGAAATGAAAAAGGATCTGAAGAAGAAGAAAGGAAGGAGAAGGAGGAGGAGAAAGAGAAGAAGCAGAGGAAGAAAAGGAGGAGGAGGAGGAAGGAAGAGGAAAAGAAGATCAAATAAATACATATCTATCAAAAATTCAATCTAACATACAAGGCCACTGTAATCAAAACAGCCTGGTACTGGCATAAAAATACAGGCACATGGACCAATGGAACAGAACAGAGACCCCATAAATAAACCCAAGTCTCTACAATTAACTAATATTCAACAAAGGGGGCAGCAACATAAAATGGAGTAAAAATAGCCTCTTCAACAAATGGTTTTGGGAGAATAGGACAGCTATGTGCAAAAAAATGAAACTCGAGCACCAACTTAAACCATACACAAAAATAAATTCAAGGTGGATAAAAGATTTAAATATAAACCATGGCACCATTAAAGTCCTAGAGGAGAACACATGCAGGAAAATCTCAGGTATTTCATGCAGCAACATTTTTACTGATATGTCCCCTATAGTAAGGGTCATAAAAAAAAGAATAAACAAATGGGATCGCATCAAAATAAAATGCTTCTGCATGACTAAAGAAAACAGTATTAAAATAAAAAGAGAACCAACCATATGGGAAAACATATTTGCCAATGATACCTCAGACAAGGGTTTAATCTCCAAAATATATAAAGAACTTACACAACTCCACTCTAAGAAGATAAGCCACCCAATTAAAAGATGGGCAAAGGACTTGAACAGACACCTCTCCAAGGAGGACATACAGAGCATCCAGAGACACATGAAAAGATGCTCAATATCGCTAGCTATCAGAGAGATGCAAATTAAAACCACAATGAGATACCACTTCACACCAGTCAGAATGGCCATCATAAACAAAGCAACCAACAAGTGTTGGAGAGGTTGTGGAGAAAAGGGAACACTAGTGCACTGTTGGTGGGAATGCAGACTGGTACAGTCACTGAGGAAAACAGTATAGAATTTTCTCAGAAAACCAAAAATGGAACTGCCTTTTGACCTGGAAATTCCACTGCTGGGATTATATCCTAAGAATCCTGAAACACCAGTCTCTAAGAACCTATGCACCCCAGTGTTCATAGCAGCACAATTTACAATAGCCAAGTGCTGGAAGCAACCTAAGTGTCCATCAGTAAATGAATGGATCAAAAAACTATGGTACATTTACACAATGGAATTCTATACAGCAGAAAGAAGGGGCTCCTACCCTTTGCAACAGCATGGATGCATCTGGAAAGCATTATTCTAAGCAAAATAAGCCAGGCAGTGAAAGACAAATACCATATGAACTCACCTTTAACAGGAACCTAAACAACAAAACAAGCAAACAAAAAATATATAACCAAAGACACTGAACTAGAGAACAGGCTGACAGCGACCAGAGGGGAGAGGAGAGGGAATTTCAGGGGAAAAGTGGAAGGGTCTACAGGAACAAGTATAAAGGACACATGGACAAAAACTAGGGGGGATGGAAATGGGAGGGAGGTGGGGAGGGATGGGTGGGTGGGCTGGGATGGGAGTAAAAGACAGAAAACTGTATTTGAACAATTAAAATAAAATTTTAAAAAATTCAATATAACAAACAGGCAGAGCAGAAATAGACTCATAGATACAGAGAACATTTTGATGGTTGCCAAATGGGAGGGTTGTTGAGGGGATGGATGAAAAAAGTGAAGGGATTAAGTACAAATTGGTAGTTACAGAATAGTCATAGGGTTGCATTGTAAATAAAGAACACCATAGAAAATACAGCCAATAATATTGTGATAAATATGTATGGTGTCAGATGGGTATGAGATTTATTGGGATGATCACTTAACATGGGAAATAATGTCTAATCACTAGGGTATACACCTGAAAATAATACAATATTTTATGTCAACTGTAACTGAAAAATTTTAAAAAATGATTTAATGGAAAGTTGTGAAGTGGCCTTGTTTGATGTTGATATCTGATGAGATGGTTGATGAAGTGGCCTTATTTTTTCCCACTCAGTCATGGTCTTGGAGTGGTCTTGTCTGATGTTGATATTTCATGAGATTTTTTATGTCCAGGGAGGGAACCCCTGGCTGTATTTACTAGGCCACTTCAAATAACTCTGAAGCCTATAGCTGCATCAAACTAGTTTCCTACTGTCAAGAGTTTTTTTCTTTCTCACCTCTGAATATTTTAGGAATAATAAATCTTTCACTTAATTGTAAAGTTAGAATGTATGCACAGACCAGGCTTAAGATCTTTGGGTACCATGTTAAATTTACTACAGGAGCCAAAAGTTTTACTGCCACACACTGCATGGCCTTCTCTCACCCACGCTGTCACAGACTTGTTTTCCTGGAAAGTAACAGTCTTGCCTCAGCTCAGTAGCCAGAATGCCCATAAATATATGTGACAAACACACCCCTACAGATTAAATTACTACAACAGTTGTCATTTATGTAGTCTTTCTTATTTGCAAAAGAGATTTGTGGATGCCCTAAAGAGATCAAAGGACTTTCTGAAAAGCATGGAGTAATAGAGCAAAAACAAACAAGTCAGTCTTCTTCTGAGCTGAGGATCCATTCTTAATGTGTTTACTGTTACATTTATATTAATGAGCATATAAATACAATGTTCAGAAGAAGACTTACTTGTTTTTTTTTTATATATATATAAACTAGCATTAAATGGCATGGTGGCTGAGAGAGCATCTCTGAGGACAGGCCACCTGTTTGTTCACTACTCAGCCACATATTACTTTTGTGAGTTTGAGAAAGTTGTTTCACCTCTCTGAACCTCCATCTTCATATCTGTAAAATGGAATTTTTAATTGTGTCTACCTCATAGGTTTGTTTCACAGATTAAACAAGCCAGAATAAGAAAAGAGTTTAGAATAGTGCAGACTCACCATTGCCATTTATTAAATGTTAGTTACTTGTTCTGGGCTGAATTGTGTCTCTTTCTCCTCAAATTCCTATGCTGAAGACCTAACCCCCATTCCCACAGAATATGACTATATTGGAGATAGGGCCATTAAAGAATTAAGTTAAAATAAGGCCATAAGGGTGGGCCCCGATTTAACCTGAATGGATCCTTATAAAGAAGAGAAAGTTTGGACATTCAGAGAAACTCCAGAGACACATGTGCCGGGAGAAAAAGCCATGTGAGGACATAGTGAGATGACAGCCATGTGTAAGGTGAGAAGAGAGGCCTCAGAAGAAAGCCAACCTGCTGACACCTTGATCTTGGATTTCCAGGCTCCAGAATTTGAGAAAATAAATTTCTGTTGTTTAAGCCACTCTTTTTGTAGGATTGTATTATGGTGGCACAGCAAACTAATGCGGATACATTTTTAAATGTTAGCCATAACTAGTTGATGTGTGGGTCACCGGCCAGCAGTGATCACGGAATGGTGCGGATGGCTCGACAAAACGCGAGAAAAAACATGCACAGAGACAGACTAGTTTCTGTGGAGAAGTAGGGACGGAATGGCCACCCCCTCTAGTGGGGAGCACGCCAATTTACCATCCAAACCTGCTTTTATTGGGCTTGTTTTGCATAATAATTCAGGTAAAGTACAGTACTCATTACGAGGAAGTAAGGAACAATAGATAACAAGGAACTCTGCGGGCCTATGTTGAGTCAGGGCCAAAGAGCTGTAAGACTTTGAGGAACAAACTAACTTCCTCCTTGGACCCTTCTCATTCAACTGAGAGCATTCTAAACAAAGAAGGTTTCACAGTAATTTACATGTTCTTTCTTGGCCTGATCACCTGGGCAATCCGCCCTTTTCAGCACAGAGCTGCACCACTCTGTCATTGTTTCAGGCTTAGCTGGAGCAAGGGAACTAAGGCAACCAAGAGATAAGGAGATTTTCTCCCAGATGATGAGAACTCAGGCTATGTCAAAGCCAAGGAGACAGGGTCCATCACCAGCCCCCAAAGTCCTTCTTTTGGGGGGCCTCTCATGTGATCGTGCCTGTCTTAGATCATTTCCCCCTTGGGGAATCTTACCTGTCTTTGGCTAACTGACCAAGCTTTGGGGTTCAGTTATGAATGAAGCAGCAAAAGCGGTGTTCCTGCCAGAGAGATAAGCTTTTGTCTCCTTGCTGGCTTATGGTTCCAAGGGCGTTCCCTTAGCCTTAGCCTAGGTGGGGGTTTCAGCTTCTGATACCAGGCAGGGCGGTTCCCAACAACTAGTAGCAGAACAACCCAACAATCTCCAGTTGCCACTTCTTGAAATGTGTATAAAAGATATTAATAAGATATTGAAAGAGAACATAAAATAACTTTTTCCATTTTTAAGAATAGCTGACTTTTCCAATTTAACTGTTGATATTTGTCAAAGCTTCTTATACATATGTCTTTCTGTCTTCACTGATACCACTTTATCTAGCACTGTATATAAACATATACATTTATTACTTCATACATTCTAACTTGTATGTGCTAAACTCCACATAGAGAGAATACAGGGAGATTAATCAAAGAATAACAGAAAGGTGAAAAAGCCATAAGTAAGTCTCTAACTAAACTGGAAATGAGGGCCAGAAAATAGTCAAGCACCAGGAAGAGATTCCCCCTTATGTTAATGCTTTCACTTTGGAAATTAGCAAGACAGAGTAAGGAAATTCTTATTTGTGTCAAAAGAGGCTGTGCTACAGTAGAGCCTCCTACTACACACCACCACATACCTTAATTCACTGGTCAGGTGAGACCAGGACGCTTATGTCTACTCTGGACATAGGTATTTGTCCATGCAGATCATTAGGAATTCTCAGTCTGTCTAGCAACAAAATGTTCTTTCAATATTGGGATACCAGAGAACAGTCACTTCTAATGAAGCCTCTCAACCATGCAACCATAAGTCACCTAAAACAAGTCCAGCTTCCCCACATGCCTGCAAATCTATCTTGCTTTTTACATTTTTTTTATTGATTTTAGAGAGAAAGAAGAGGACATATCAATTTACCCCAGCCAGGAATTGAACCCTCAACCTTGGCACATCAGGATGATACTCTAACAAACTGAGCAATCCAGCCAGGGCCACAAATCTCTCTTTATTCTTTACTTTTCTTTGCTGTTCTTCGATGTCCCTTCTTTCCCCAAGCTCTTAAACTGTACTTCTACTTTCACTGTACATTCTGCAACCTCACTCCATTACTATTTAGAAAACATAAATGAACCTTGAGTTCAAGTCACCAAGTTTGAGAATTGTTCTCTCTAGCTAGCAGCTGTATTAAGTCCCTTCTATCTTTCAATTTATTCCTCTGTAAAATGAGGAAGAAATGACTAGGAAATAAATTAAGAACAGAAATATATTGCATAAAAATATAAAAAATAATATTGTATAGAAAAATATATAGTAAATATATTATATACAAAAATGATACATTACAAAAATATATTTAGAAAAATAAATTATGTACATTGCATTTTAAAAGTCATTAATTTTGTATTTTCATCAGTATCTATATAAATCATCAGAGGTACAAAAACTTTTAAAGGAGGGAAAACAGGTAGACTATGGAATACTTTGTATTCTTTTAATCACAAGTGTAAGGGCAGTAAAGACAAGAGTAGCCAAGAACATTTGAGGAAATTGATTCAGTTTGGTTAAGTTCTCTAGCAAAATTGCAATGTACATATGCCTCTCCTTGTTGTCTTGGCAAGACAACAGCCCCACTTTTTTTATGTTATAACATTGTAATAAGAAACATCAAAAGTAAATAGAGTAAGCATTACGAAGAGATAGAGCTACACATGATCTAAATGATAAAATAACTGGAGGAGTGTGAGAAAGATTGTATTGCCAGAACTGATGTCATTACAGGGAAGAGTATAACCCAGGTAGAAATGAACTAACTTGAATCTGTGAACTTGAGAAAGCATCCGAACCTATCCCTTCTCTCACTGAATCCAGTCAAATCAGTATTATTTAGTCAAGACTGTTGTAATAAAGAGAATTGACAGTAACTGGGTAGCTTAAAGAAGATAAAGACATGTTTAGCTGTCATCTGATAGTCTGAAGTGAGCAGTCCTGGTCAAAAGACTGTGCTGCTCCAAGCAGTCATTCAAAAACTGAGGTTTCTTCCTTCATCTTCTTGCACCATTCCTAAGTGCCTTGTCTTGATCATATGATTAAAGTCGGGTCACTAACCCATTATGAGTGCATCTGGCTAACACACAGAAGAAAGCATGGTAGTGCATGCCCAGGACTAAGTCAATAAGTGGCACGCATCTCTTCCATTCACACACAGTTAGAGAAAATTTAGTCACCTAACTTGGAAACACCACTAGCTGGGAGGTGGAGAATGTAGTCTGCCTTAATATCAAGGCAACAAAATTATGCAAAAACACTAAGAACAATGAATGGGAATTAAACATGTATATGTATCTACATTGAGTGTTTAAAAAATTCTGTCAGTGATTGTTTTCTCTCTGAATAATAGTGGATATAGTCTACCAATTGGTAATTCATACAATAATTCTCAGAATTTCCTAAAAACAATATAGGGCATATTTAATTTTCTAGGGGAAATGTGTGATGTACAGCAGTGTGGTGATGGTGATTGGAGGAAGGAATAAGGGGACTAACATGTCCCCTTATGGGGCCCTTTAATGGGAAAAATACAATAAAAAATTAAAATGTAATTTTTTAAAAAAATCTGTAAAGTATTAATTATTACCACACATTTGGTATATTTTATTGAAATAAATTTTGCAATTATTTTATCTTACCTAATCATGTAAAAACATAATTTAAAATCTATTTTACACAATTCTAAATCACTTTAAATTATGTGCTCATTTTACATGTTGCAATAACAGTAACCCAAAAGAATAGTTTTCATTTTATAAATTCAGTTCAAGATATATTTTTGTGGTTACCTAGGTAATAGTTGCCATAGCTCTGGAATACATTATCAGTTTAACATTATATCACAATTAGTGCAACACTATAGCTTCAGATCACTATTTTAAACACAGTCATAAATAAATGTGTTAATATTTGCATTGTTATTTATTAATGCCAAGTATGCCAATTTATTCCTTCGCCTTATAATATACTCTTCAAGAATTTTTTAAAATTTCATAATTGTGTATATGACTGTATATTGCTTTTAAAGATGGGAAAAGCTACAGAGTTGAATTTCTATACAAAAGAAATGTCACGTATGGTGTCAGATGGGGACTAGATTTATCAGGGTGATCATTTCATAAAGTATATAAATATCTAATCACTGGGTTGTACCCCTGAAACTGATATAATATTGTATGTCAAGTGTAATTGAAAAATAAATTTAAAGAAAAAGAAATTTCAGGTACATTTATGTACTATGAATATATACAGAACCCCAAAACTCCAAAAAAAATTTTAATATGATATTCAGTTCTACTTATTAGGTCAACTGTCATAATTATTTAACCAAGCACATTCTCTAGGAAAAACAAAAAATAAAAAAATAAATAACCTTAATTGACATGTATAATTCCTAGATCCTTAATTATTGGGTTATACTTCATTCTGAAGTATTTAAAAGTTTTGATTGGTGTCCTGCAAGGCCTAAATGATTGCCTCTTTTACACTGTTTGGTAATTTTCAATCAAGACATAGCACTGCATACCAGAGTAAGCAAGAGCCCAACAGCAGACTCCCAATCGAACTCCACGTCTGAAACAAGCTCTGCGATTTTGAGAAAATTACCTGAAGCTCAGAGCCTCAGAGTTCTCATCTATAGAGGACTTGCATAGGATCATTTTTCAGTATTAAATGAAATAATTTATGTGGAAACAATATAATAATAATAGTATGGATGAGCCCAGAGCAATTGCTATAAGTTAACTACCAATTAATGTTACTTCCACTGGTCTAATAATCATTGCAGAAATGTAAATTGAATGCTGTTCCAAACAAAAATGTTTATACTATAATTTATATAGATATATTTAGCTGTTGGCATCCCGGGTAAAAACTTTTGCATTAGAAAAATTCATATAAATCTTTTTACCAAAGCAGAGTATTTATAAAGATTTTTGTACTACCTAACAGTAGAGCTTGACTGCCTTCACCAGCTCACTCAACTATATTTCAGATCTCTCATCTGTTAAGAGCAAAACATAGTCCAAAATGCACAATGTATAGTGTCTCTTTAAAAAATTCCTTATAGGGTTAAAATGTAAACACACACATGCATCTTTGCATTGCTTCTCTTATCTCAAACTCCAATTTCCTTTTTCTTAACCTTGATTTCAAACGAGGCTTTCCTCACTGCTATTGCTATGAAACTGCTCCTGTCAAGGTCACCATTGATTCCCTTCATATCATTTCCTATAGTCAATACCCCGTCCTCGCCTTACTTGATCCCTCAGCAGCATTTGACATAGCTGATCATCACCTCTCTCTCTTTTTTTTTTTAATATTTGGCTTTCCAGGATACCACCTCTTCTTGTGCTGTTCTTCTTTTGAGTCTGACTACTCCTTCTCTACCTCCTTTGCTACCTCCTCCTCTTTTTGTTTCCTAATTGTGGACTGCCTTGGGGCTTAATCAGAGGTAAGCTTCTCTATTTACACTCACTTCCATAGGTGATCTCATCCAATCTCTTTGCTAGAAATTTCATCTATGCTCCAACTCCCAAATGTAATCTCAATTATACTTCTCTGAGCTTCGCAATATTCTTCTTAACCTGTTTACCTGTCAACTAGAAATCTAATACAAACCTTAAACTGAACATATCTGAAACAACTCTTTATCTCCCCACTAGGACCTTAGCTCTGTCCCTCCCTCATTCTTCTCCTCCCCTCACATTTTCTCAGTTCACAAGCCAAGAAGTCATCCTTGACTTCACTGTTTCCTCATCTCCCACACTCAGCCCATCAGAAAGCCAAGGCTTAAATATGTATTTGAATCCTACCTCTTTGAACAACTACCACCACTAACAACCTAGTGCAAGCCACAATTCTCCAATGTAACTTATTAAAATGTAAATCAGGTCATAGTACTCTCCTTTTCAAAACCTTCCATAATATTCAGAAAAATATCCTAACCATTGCCTTTAAGTTTCTACTTATGTTCTTAGCCTATCTTCACAATCTCATACTACCTCTTTTTTGCCAACTTTCTTCACTTCAGCCACACTGGGTTGCTCCAGGTGAGCACCATCTCACCTGCTGTTTGCTTTCCTGAAATATCCTTACCCCAGATTCTCAAATGGATTGAGGCTATCTTCCATGTCTCTGCTCATTTAATTTCTCATCAATGGCCTTCCTTACTATTCTGTTTTAAATAAGCTTCCCACATCACTTTCTCTTATCTTGGTTTTATTTAAAAAGATATGGACAAAGAAACAGACTGAAAGTGACCAGAAGGGAAGGCACAAGGGGATAATGGTGAAAAGGAGAAGGGTCTAGACAAGGGACACATATGAATGACCCATGGACAACAGTGTGGGAATTGACTGTGGGAATGGTGGGGGAGGGGGTGCGAAGATGGGTGGAGTAGAGCAAAGAGGGAAAAATTAGGACACCCGTACTAGAATAACAATAAAAAAAGTGATTTAATAAAAAATAAATAAAATAAAAACAGAAATGCTGTCCTCAGACCACCTTTCTGTTGCCCAGAAATAAGGAGTGGGGCTAATAGCCTCCAGCCATTAATGCCTTCAGGACCTGACTCAATTTTACATACAAATAACAACTCTTCTCTGGAGACCTCAGCCAACAGCTAAGCAACAGGCCAATACAACAACCTAGGCACTTCTAATGAGAATATTTTGTGCTGGAGTGCCTCATTGGATGGGTAGATATACTTATTGTCAGGTGCATCATCATGGCTGACCTCTGCCCAGTGCCCCTTCCTCCCTTATCTTTTTATTGGTGTTAGTCCTCTACAAACTTCTTCAGTCCTACATCCATTTCTGTGTCTACTTTCTAGAAGACCCAAAAGAAAAAGCAAATTATATTACATATTTGTTTATTGCATCTCTCCCTCAATAGAATGTAAATTTAATAAAGCAGTAAGTTAGTCTTTTCTCTTTTTTAATAATTTTTTACTGTTATTCAAGTATAGTTGTCTCCGTTTTCCCCACCTCCATGTGTCCTCTGCCCCACCCATCCCCACCTCCTACCCTCAAACCTATGGCTTTGTCCATGTGTCCTTTGTCCATGTGTCCTTTATACATGTTCTTTGACAGCCCTTTCCTTATTTTACCCCATTATCCCTCTCCTCTCATTTGTCTGACTTATTTCTCTTTGCTTACTACTCTTTAGGTTCACCCATGTTGTCACAAATGGTAAGATTTTATTTTCTATGGCAAAGTAATAATCAATCATATATATATACCACATCTTCTTTATCTAATCATCTTTTTTTTAAAGATTTTATTTATTTTTAGAGAGGGAAGGGAAGGAGAAAGAGAGAGACAGAGAGACATCAATGTGCGGTTGCTGGGGGTCATGGCCAGCAACCCAGGCATGTGCCCTGACTGGGAATTGAATCTGCAACACTTTGGTTTGCAGCCCGTGCTCAATCCACTGAGCTACGCCAGCCAGGGCTATCTAATCATCTTAAATAGACTAATTCTTGACTTCCTTTTCTCATCTGTCACTGCACACCAGCCACATAATCCTTTCTTCTATCCTTAGAACATTCCCATTTATATTTGCAATTTTCTCTGCTTGAAATTTTCCAATTTTCCTTAGGACTGGAGCCTTCTCATCCTTTATCTCTCAACTCAAAAGTCATCTTCTCAGATAAGTCTTCTACTATTGCATCTTTCATACAGAGACTCTATGTCATCATTGACATAGTTAATTCCTCTGTGGTATTTATTACACTCTGATATTACTTTCTTTATTATCTCCATTAGGAAGTAGTCTCTAAAAGGAAAGAATCTTTTCTATCTTGTCCTGTCTGTTTTCCAATGTATAAAATGGCACCTGATATACAATACATGCTCAATAATGAATAAATAAACAAATGAATGAGTGAATGGATGAGTGTTATCTATGACTATATAACCAACTAAGAGTTTAGTGGCTTAAAACAATAAAAATTTATAATTCCTGATGACTCTGAGGATCAGGAATATAAGCAATGCTCAGTTGAGTGGTTTTTCTGTTCTGGATGATATGGACTAGTTTCACTCATACACAGTGGCAGTTAACTGGGATCTCATCTAAGGTGGCTTCTCATCCTTCAGGGTGTCTCTCTATGTGTCCTCTAATCACTCAAAATGTGTAGCCTGGATTTCTTTATGTCATGTCTGCTGGTTTCCAAGAAAGAGAAATGGAAGCTGCAGTATCTCTTAAGTTTTAGTATGAAAATCCCAGAATGTTACTTCTACTGCATTTTATTGGTCCACTGTATAAGTCATAGTCTAGCCCACATACAAGAAGAGAGAAAATAGTCCCCATTTCTTAGACTCTATGTATGTACAGTGAAGGGAGAAATTATTAACAGCCATATTTGGAAATCATACCCCATATAACTCAGTAAATGGAAATGCTAACATATAAGGTATGATGAAATTTTTAAATAGTTATTGCCACACTGTTTACAAATAGGCTTCAATAATATTGTTCTGGTGTTCGCCATAATTCAATAGGCCTACTTCTCTTGGATGATTCATACTCTGATTCTTATAATTCAATGAAAAGGAAGTTTCAAGTCAAAGAGGAACAAAGCTAAATCAAATGTCTTCATCTGTGTTTTAGTGCCAACTAAGCATCATATGACCCAATCTGATTCCAGATTTCTAACTAAAGGTGGGAGCCTTCCTCTCTGAAGCTTCTAGAGCTCCAGAGTCATTCAAAGGTAAATGAGGGAAAAGGAGAAGAGGTGTTCTGATCTGTTATTATTTTTCCTGGACAGAGATTCATGTTTCTGATGAAATCCAGCCAGCATCCCTAGGCTTCTTCCCTTTAGGCCTCAAGCAAATTCTTTTTAGAGAAGCTCAGCTAAGATCTAAATCCTCTTCTCTCCATTAAGTAAAGTAGGTCAGCAATTTTCCTGAACAATAGAATGGGCTTTAGGTTTGTTATTGACTCTTCTAATAGAAAAGATGAAGAAGATGTTTATAACAAAGATCTCAACTTAGTGCACATTAGATTCCACTGGGAAGATTTTTTAAATTAGCAGTGTCTATGCCCCAGAGATTTTCACCCTATTAGTTGGGGGTATTTTCTAAAAATTACCCATATGTTTCCCATGTGTAGCCTGGTACAAAAACCTCTACCTTAAAGAAAAGGGTTTGGTGACAATTAGAAGGCTTCACTTATAAATAATATACATAGTGCTAGTTTCCTCTAGTCCATTACAAAAAAAAATATACAATTGGAAATAATTGGGTATTTTCCCAAAATTTCTCTATAACAAATATTTATCACTCCTACCCACAATGTTTGAATGTGCCTAATAATCCACACACTACCAGCATTACTCATTAGCAATTTTCTTTTGTTTCCTTTTATTGAACTAAGTAAGTGGAGACAACTTCAACATTGTTCCTATCTGAATGTCTTGAATAATTGCTAGGATTGAACATCTCACTTGTTCATTAGATATTATGTTTGCCTTAAATTACCTTTTCATATTTTTGCCCATTTTTTAAAATTGAGCTGTCCATCTTTCTTTTATTGTTTGTATAAACTAGTTATATGCATAATATACATTGTCTTTTGTATATGCTGTGTGTGTGTGTGTGTGTGTGTAAGTGAAGAAAACACTTCCTCAGGTTTTTACATTTTTTAACTTTTGCATCATGTTATTCTTTTTTTTGTATTTTGTGTAGTCAAAACTTTCAGGCTTTCTTTTCTTATTTTTTATCTAGAAAGGCTACTCACAATCCAATATTTTTTTTTAAACTCCAGATTTCCTAATGTGTTTAAGTTTTCACATTTAATATTTAATCTTTATGAAATTATTTTAGTATATTGCAAGGTAAGTAGATACTTGTTCTCTGTTAGTTTACACAACACAAATATTTAACTTACCATAGCACACTTCCGTTTTTTAGATACATTTTTAAATTATAAATGTTTGTATAGTCTGATCATCTAAAATTATACAAGTTGATTTTAAGGATATTGAATCATGAAATATGAATCATTCTAGCTATTTTACTGTGACATTCAAGGAAAACCATTTAAATAAGAAATGAATTTTAAAAAGTCCTCTCATTCTAAAATGTATTCATTATATCTGGAACTTTGACACACACATAGTTTAGAGATAATTTAAATCCTCCAGACTTGGATTTTAGAATTGAAAAATCAGAAATATTACACTCTGCACTCATCAATTCTTTGTAGTGCTAATGTGATTATTAATTTATTGTGATCCAGTTAGGTTAATAAACTCTAAAAACAAAACATATGTGAACTGTTGCTGTAATTAAAAAACAACATATAGCCCTGGCTGGCGTAGCTCAGCGGATTGAGCGCAGGCTGCGAACCAAAGCATCACAGGTTCGATTCCCAGTCAGGGCACATGCCTGGGTTGTAGGCCATGACCCCCAGCAACCGCACATTGATGTTTCTCTCTCTCTCTTTCTCCCTCCCTTCCCCTCTCTAAAAATAAATAAATAAAATCTTTAAAAAATTACTTTTAAAAAAAGAAAATATATAGTAAAAATATATAGAAAATAATATACACAATAATTATTTTGCTCCTTTAATTCTTTGCATTAAGATCAATGCTGCAAATCTTTTGCTTGTGATAAAGCAATGCAACCTTAGCAAGTTAATTAATTCTCTAGGTCTCAATTTCCTTACCTCTAAATTAGGATAATAATATAGTTTTCAAAGTGTTGTTGCAAGCAATTAGTAAAATAATACATGAAAAGTGCTTAGCAAAATGCCATATGTAAAGCCAGCACTCACTAAATGATAGGTGTTTTATTTTATTACTATTGTCATCACCTAATATATATTATGTGATCTTCTCATTGTTTTCATAGGTAAATTCAGCCTAGTCAGACTTTGTTCCCACCACTCCATGATATTGCTTATGTTAAAGTAACTTCCATGAAACCACATCCCATGTACCCCTTTCTAGTCTTGTCTTAAACTATGCTTCTGCTCTTTTACTATGTTTACTTTACTCTTCAGTCTTATCTCATTTTCACTTCTTATCTCATTATTTCCCCTGTCCTCTCACCACACTGTCTGTCTTTTTTATGATGCTCCTCTGTTGAACCTCTGTTGAAGTACTGAGGTGCTTCAAGGCTCTATTTCATCACCTTCTCAATATTCTCACAAAGTAACATTTCTAGTTAATGTCATACAATCCATGGCTTTGCATACCAACTAAATACTAATGGCCCCCAAATCCCTATCTTCAACCCTTTCTCTTTGGATCTCTAGAAACTAACTTTCTTCTACATCATATCTCTGCATACATGGCAGATGAATATTTCAGGCTCGTCAAAGAAAAATCAAAACTTCTGATATAGCTGTCTAACCACATCTCAACTGCATCCTGTCCAAATCATCTCCACTCCATAATCTAGTATTACTACTTTTTAAAATGTAAGTCAGATCTTGCTTCATCCTTTCTTAATACCTTCTAGTGGATTCGCATTGTACTTTTTATGAAATCCAAATCCTTTACCTTAGTTTGCAAAGGGCATTCCATAGTCTGGCTTTTTTCTCTCTTTGCCATTATTTAATAATCCCCTTCTCTTGTCACCTATACTTCAGCAACATTGGTTTTCTTGGTATCTTTAAATTCAACATACTTCTAAATTTTCCCAGACTGTCATCTGTTTATAGAGGATGATTTCAAAGTAGCCGCAGAGTCTCTGTATTATGAGCTTCTTTTTATTCATTGGAATTATACATTGTTGGCTTAATTGCCTGTCTGTTTATTTCCTCCCACTAATGTAAGTTTCATAAAAGTAAGGATCTTTTTACCTTGGTTCATATTCCAAAGAACAGAGCTTAGCATTCAATAAGAATTTGTTGAATGTATAAGCAAACATTAATCCTTTTAAGGCAGAAAAATCAAAACTTAAAGATGAGCTAGTATAAAATATTTCTGGGGAAAAGTTATGAGTAACCACTTTCCTTGAAACTTTGCATACTTTCTGTAATCAATTTGAAATGCATTTGTCAATCAATTAATGTTTATGGATTTGCTAATTAAGTGCTGTTCAGAAACAAACAACAAAACATGAAGCATGATCCCTATCATGAAGTTTTCCACTTACATGCGGACATAACTGTACACACGAAAAGTTTAATACCAGACAGCAAATAGTAAATGCTAGAAGAATGATACAAATATGAATAAGGAGAAATAGCCTAAGATTCTAATGTATTTATTTCCCAGGATTAGTACCAGGAGTACTTATTTTTGTGTTTTTCTTCATTGTTGAAGTACAATTATGTTTTTTGAAGATTTTGATACCCAACTGAATATGTAATCTGATAACAAAATGTTGAGAAATTCTAAAAAACTGTATCAGACCATTCAATAAAAACGAAATGTAAATGATGCTCACTAAGAAAATAAAATTAAATTGAACTCATTTTCAGGAGAATTTTCCCTCTGAGACAGAAGGAAAAATACTTGCATTGTTTTCAACAGAAATTGACACATTTTGGGGCTTACTTGAAAGCTAATTGTGTGTTTTATATTTTTAAATTTAAAATAAAGAGCTCATTGTGTATTTCTAACTGCTGAGATTTCTATCATATATGGGTGTTTCCAAAAATATATTTTTTTCCTCTATAGTAACTCTCTCCACAGTTTTAACTTGTAAGGTGAGTCTAAATAATGCAACTGAAATACAGTGATGTCATTTTAAAAATATATAGTGTGGATAAGTTCATCAGAGGAGTTTATTCTTTGTTAGGAAGGTCTGAGGTAACATAAGGTCCAGTGCCTTAGCAGGAAAAAAAAAAAAAGGATGCTGTTTAGGAGGAAAAGGTCACAGAAGAGGAAGCTGCAAAAATGAATGCTAGCAACTTCATGCTTTTGAAAACAGCCAGCCTGGATATCCAACAGCAACAAAGTTCTTTAATTACTCTTGGAAGAAATAGCAGGGAGGGTCAAGTTTAAGTAGAGCCTATCAGTAAAAGACAACAGTCTTCAATTCTCCCTGAAAACAACTCAGCAAGATGTAGTCTTGAAGTTATTCTGTATGACCACATCACCATGGTAACCTCCAGCTCAGGCTAGATGATATCTGCAGAGCAGTGAGAACATTCCTTTCAAGCAAGAAGAATGTATGTAGGTCACACACAAACACACAAATCCAGTGCAAGAGAATAAAAGATTCATTAACAAGATTCATTAACAGGTGCAACCATGCTGGAGGCATCCAACATTTGGACAATGAAAACTATTTGAGTCTATTCTTATAGGAGACATGCAAAAATTTAACCCTAGTTACTGAAACTGGAAGCACCTCTGATATGTAAAGAAGGAAAAAAACATAAAATAAGATGTGCATAATAAGGGGATATTTTCCTGGTTACGTAAATCCAGAAAATTAGTTTCCCCACCTAAACTCTCATTTCTCCTCTTCTGGAGATACCAAATACCTCTTCAGAAGCCATGCACATCTACTCCCAGGTATTATGGTGTAAGGCATGACTGAAACATGCTTACACGTAAGGAAGGCTGCACCTCACTCATTGTTAACAATAAGACATGTATCTGTAAGAAGTAAGGAGAGACAAAAAAAGAAATAATAACATTTTAATAATGCTTATTATTTGATAGACTTTAAATATATTTACTTTCTTAATTCATCCATCAACCCTGTAGTATAGGTGCTATTATTTTCCTTCTTTTATGGATGAAGAACTAAAACACAAACAGGTTAAGTACCTTTCCCAAGGTGACACAGCTAACAAATGACTGATGCAGAATTGCAATCGTGATAGTCTAACTCCAGAGTCTGTGTTTTTAACCACTATGAAAAGACTATATCATCAACATAGAATTCCTTTTTTAAGGTAGAAAGATAAAATTTCTCAAATCTTCTGTTGTATTAGTTATTACTGCATAACAAATGGCTTAAAACAATAACCATTTATTACTTAAAAGTTTCTGTGAGTCAGTAATTCAGGAGTAGCTGATTGCCAATGGGGGACTGTCAATCATAGCTGTAATTTGGATTTCTTGGATTAATGTAAAGCAGGGCTGGGACTAAGGCAAGGCAAGTGAGGCACCTAGGGGGCAAAACTTAAGGTGACACTGGTTCTCAGGTGCCGACCCTGCATTCACTGACCCAGAGAGTGAGTACCTTTTTATAGTTTGCTCCCTAGGTGTCTCGCTTGCTTTATCCTAGTACCAGCTTTGGTACAGAGGATAAACACTCTTCCATGTTTTAATTACTATCCTTCCTATTATTTATTATTACTATAGCTTCCTATTATTTATTACTATAGGTACTCAGGAGCTTCCCAGAGTAAATTCAAAACTGGTCCTCATACACAGAGGCAAGGACAGATGGAAGAAAGAGGCAGGCCACTCCATAGTAATAGGTGGCAGGTTTAATAAACAAGGGAACTTACATACCAGGCTTATCTTGGGTGATCACAAGGTGAATAGATCTCCACACCCAACTGCCAGAATCTTAAAGATTTATAGAGAGGCTGTAACAAGATTCAGTTCTATATACCATCCATATGGTCTCAACAATGCACTGCTCTCTCAAGACTACATTCTTGAACACGACTGCTACTGTGGGAATGGTGGGTGGTAAAGAGCCACCAATTGCCATGTCCAGCTCATGGGTCCCTGGGTGGTCACATCCTTTTGATTACTTTCTCCAACAGTTACAAGTTCAAAGTCATCATTTACTTAACTAGTGGAAGTTTTATCTTATAATTTTGCTTATTTTAAATTTTAAAAATACTAAGCTCACTATGTTCTTGTCACAATCGTTAGTGATGCATTTTATCTCTAACACAAGAGGTTTCTAACTGTCATAGTTGTATAACCTGTCCTAGAGGGCTAGAATGGAAAAGCTTTTTAAAAAGTACAGTTTCATGAACATGTTCCATAAACATTCTAACATTGTGATATTTGACTTATATTTATGCCAATTTTTCTGGGGTAGTGGCTCACAATCTTTTCTTAAAAAAAGCTAAAACTCTTTCTTCATCACAAATTACAGCATCACTTTTTTCGTATTTTGGGGTGTTTATTTTCATTTGTCCTACTAAACTCAGGCATCATTTTTTTCCCTCAGAAGCAAATCATACACTTCAAGAAAGCACTGTATTTTCTATTACAATAGCCAATACTCAGAAGAGCAATTTAAAAAATGGATTCAAACTACTGGTTCTTCCACCCACAAACATGTATCAGAATTACTTGTGGAGGTTTTAAACATATTCAAGTCCAGGCCTCTCTCTTGGAGAAAGTTCCCACAGGGGCAGAACCCAGGTGTTTTTCCAAAGGTCTCCGGACAGCTCTAATATTTCCCCTGGTTGAGTCACTGATTTTAGGTCAACTGGGACACTTTGGGGGTTTGGGCCCTTTGAGGATGTGGGGAGCTTTATTTTGCAGTTTTATTAGCTGTAGTGAAGAACTTGGCCTCTGGCTTTGGGACATCTGTCTTAGGTCTTTTTTCCCCAGGGGAGAGTTTATTTCCTTCTCTACCTCTTGTTTGATTTTTGGTTTCTTCCCTGGGCACTTAACCTGGAATCTTGAGCTCTGCTGCTTTCAGGGTCTCCACAGTTGGGAAGGCCTTCCCACAAGGTTTGTGGGGATCAAGACTCTTTTTTTGGAGACTTCTTTCCTGTGATATGTTTTTGTATCTCCATGTTTTTTTTTGGCAGGAGTTTTTCCTATTGGGACCAGTAAAAGAATCCCATCGCCTGGTTCATCTTGCACTTTATTTTGGGCTTTTACTCTGCAAGCCTCTGTCTGTTCAGGCTTAGGGTTGTCTGTCTTCTGGGGTCCGTGTACCCTCACTGGAGGACCATTAGTTTTATGCACTGCCTCCTCTGTAGTTAGGGCTGATGCAGCCTTTCTATCCTGTTTCATAAATCTTCTATTTCTTTTCATCTTCTTTTATGTTTCATCATATGCTTTTTGTCTTTGTATTTTCTTTGCTTCATTTCTCCTTTGCTTCTTTTTTTCTTCTGGCTAGGAGTACACACTTCTTTGGCTTCATCCTGACTGCTATCAAATGAACAAAAGATGGGAAGGGTGACTGATCTCTCCATTTTCACTTGCAAGACTTTCACACTCTCCCACTCTGGCAATTTCTGTGACAGCAACCATGCTTCAATGATGTACTGACCCTGCATCCCAATGTGACCAATGCCCACAGTGCTATGAGGATGACTTACAGAGATGTTTAAGACAGTTCTGCCTACCGATCCATGGATCTCTCTGGAAAGATTCTTGGCTTGAAGGTCTACAGGTACTGGAACTTTCTCTGTCTTACAGAAATGTCTCCCTGAGGTGTGAGGTTAATAGCTGCCTGAGTCTTGCATCAGTTAAAAAGAAATTGAAAATACCCAGAAAGCAGAGCTTGGCCTCATAGGCTTTGTACTCCTTTTTTATGAAGTTCAGAGGGGGATAATCTGAGAATTGGTTGTAATTCCATGCTTGTTCAAAAGCTTCTTTTAAAAATGTTCTGTCTTTTCAGGAGCTACATTGGGTTCATCCTTAGTAAATAAATAGATATCTGCTGAGTCTGATTGAATACCATGAATAATGGAATTTTCCATAATACTACCATTTAAAAATTTTTCAATTCTCATTCAAAAGCAAGCAATTCATCCTTTCCCTGGACCTGGAATGTGCCAGCAGAGTTTCCACGGCCTTCTGATCTGCCCTTTATCCAGCTGTTTCAGGGACAGCCTGGGTCTCTGAGATCCAAGCTGAGGCTGCAGGTGCGGGTGAAGCCGGCTCACTTGGGCAGACTCACATGCAGAGCCCCACTCGGTCTTCATTTTTAAATGCACGAGTGTGGTTTTATTACTAGTTGTTGTCCAGCAGTAAGAATGAGCACTGTTTTATTTCTTTAATGTTATATAGTTAATAAATATATAACTAATATATATTTATATTAATATTTATATATAATAAATGTAAAAAGAGATTTACATAAAATTTTTAAGTACACTTAAAATTAGTAGTGATGATGTCTAAACAAAGAAAACACCAATGAAAACAACTTATCTCTGCTTTAACATATCAATTTCTTTTTCCCCCATTTTTTCCTAATCATGGCCTATTTGTACACAATGAATCCCAGTAAAGATATACTTAATTATTTTTCACTTATATCCTAAAAGTTTCTCTATGTATTATATACTAAACACCTCTTGATATACCTCACCTTGCCACACAATCTTTATAAGTATCATTTCATATACTATTTCTAAAAGCTCATTTCAGAAAATTATAATTATATGCAAGTATAGGGAGACTGTTATATTGTAGTAAACCCTTAGTACCATCACCCAGCTCTGACAAGTATTAGTCAACTAATAAATTCTAAGTCAGAAATGATTTTGAAGAGATGACTTATTTCATCTCTTCAAACATCATTAAATTATAAGATTAGATCTCTAACTTGCCACCTACATTTTTAGGCCATGTCACAACTCCATAACAAACTTTTACTAGGTTCCTGGTACATAGTGAGGCTGCTTGGAAGGACAATTTTCGTGGACAAGAGCTGGCAACAGAGACTGAAATGAGCCAAATATCTTTGAGTTGCCAACAGACTAGACTGAATTAGAAAATTCCAGACTGTTATATATTTTTAATTGGATTTAAAACAAATTAGAAGAGATTGAAAATTATCTTACATTGATTAAAAATAGTAGCTTCAAGAATATCAATTCATGGTGATTTGTTTATGTTTTCAATTGCTTAAATCATTGTAAAAAAGTATTTTTAAAGAAAAAAGTTATAAGTTTGAAAAATAAGAATTCTGGAGAAAGTAATAAAAATCCAAAATGTATTTTGTTAACTGAAAACTAGATAGAGGAACTGTTGGCCATTGAGTTCAATTAAGTTTCAGATAAGAAAGTCAGAAATAGCCTTGGCTGGTATGGCTCAGTGAATTGAGTGCTGGCCTATGAACCAAAGGGTCACTGGTTTGATTCCCAGTCAGAGCACATGCCAGGGTTGTAGGCTGGGTCCTTAGAAGGGAGCATGGGAGAGGCAACCACACATTGATGTTTCTCTCCCTCTCTTCCCCTCTCTCTAAAAAAATAAATAAAATCTTTTTAAAAGTCAGAATTAACAAATCCTTAACAAGCCACTCTGGCAAGAAGCTAACTTTTGATTAAATGTAACAACACAATTATACAGTAAGGGAGTTTAATTCATAGGGAGATACTGGACAACATCCAAATGTATTATTTATTTCTAAGAATCTAAGAACAACTTAAATTGCATAAGATAATATTTTAAACAGCATAAAAATAGCAACTTGAAAACCGGTAGCAAATAGTGACCCTTGGTTGATGCTTAAGTATCAAATATCAGGACAAGTATGGCAATGTAATTCACACTAGTGTATTTTTTAAATTTTGTTTGAAGTATGGCAAAAATTTTCCATTGCTGATTTGAGTGCACAGATATACAAGATAGGTAACATGAAACTCACAGTACAGAGAGAGTTGATAGCAGTAATGAAAAGAAAACTGGACCAGGTATCAGAAGATTTAGATACCAGCATCAACTTTTTCTGTAAGGGCTTATATCTTTGGACCTTAAAATCTTTCATGTAAAAAGTACTAAGCCAAACTAAGAGATGATTAAGCTAAAATTTAAAATAAGATTCTCTAGTATATGTACTATTAAAAGATAATTATTAAATTTAAATGGTAGTTCTTTTTAAGCCTCTATTTTAAAAACAGAATGTATAGAAAAGCTCCATAGTGACAAAAGTATTACCTATCTGTCCTAAACTGATATTCAGATGGGGGTCAGGGAATGAGGTCGGGAGAGGTATATGTTACTGTATGATAATATTACTATATGACATCCAAACAAGTTTATTCCAAAGAAAAAAATTAAAAAATATACTCAACATAAGTCATTCTAGCATAATTTGCCAATTATTAAATTTGTATTAACACATGTTACTATACATTGTTTATGTAAATCCAATTAATATTCTCCATTTTGGAATCATCACTACATAATGAGTTCAATTAGTGAAATTTTGTGAAACAATTGTGACTGGCCTACATTATTTGATATATTTGGGGACAAGGCCTACTTCATCAAAGATGCTGATCAATGGTTCTCAAAATACTTTTTCTGGTTCAGCTACCCGTGAACTTTTAGTTTTTCTTTTAATTTAATCTTTATTGTATTTTTTTAAATCACCATTTAGCCTCCTTATACCTCCCTCCCCCCACCACTAGCTGTCATCTGCTGTCCATCTAGGAGTCTGTCCCCATTTTCCTTATTAGTTCAGTTCATTCATTAGATTCCACACATGAGTGAAATCACATGGTATTTATCTTTCTCTGACTGGCTTAGTTTCACTTAGCATAATGTTTTCCAGGTCCATCAATACTGTTGCAAAGGGTAAAATTTTATTCTTTTTTATGGATGAGTAGTGTTTCATTGTGTAAATATCCCACAGTTGTTTTATCTACTCACCTACTGATGGACACTTGGGCTGCTTCCATATCTTGGCAATTGTAAAAAATGCTGCAATGAACATAGGAGTGCTTATGTTCTTTTGAATTAGTATTTTAGGTTCTTTCAGGTATATTCCAGAAGTGAGACTGCTGGATCAAAATTATATATCAATATTTTTGGATCCTACTCCCATATCTAATAAATCAGAAATTCTGATAATGAAACCAGGTTATCTGAATTTTAACAAGTTCACTGGGTCATTCTGAGGCACACTAAAGTTTGATAACCACTGCTCTAGATATGTTATGTAAGAATAAGTTTAATACAGTTTAGGTGCTTAGAGAATCATTGAGAAGACTATAAGAGCAAGCTCTGAACTGGTCCTCCAGAAATAAAGAACAGGATAGAAACAACCCACTAGGGAATTACTACTTCAGAGGCCACTACTGGAACAACAGATTTCGAGGACATCTTCTGTAACTGCAGAAGTTATCAGGATGGTGAAATTAAGAAGACACCATTACTACTGCTACATATGTGCTTCTCAAAGCCAGGAGCTGGAGAGAAGATCGTGAGAAGCAGTTTCAGAAGTACCTCTGTTTCCATGACATTGTTTCTTGCAGAATAATACTCAAAGGAGATAGAAAGATTGCTTCTGCCTCCCAATCTCACACCAGTGCACATGACTAATAAATCCCACTGTTGAACCAGAAACATAGCTACACAGGTATAACTTAGTGCTAGCTTTGCTATTTAATGAACAACATAGTTAAATCACTACCTAGACATTATCCATAGTGTTCTGAAGTATGGCCCTGGAATTATCATTTCCTTTAATCACTATATTGAAGCATAATATAAGAAATACTGAGAAGGGACTTCCAGTCAAGATGGGGGTGCAGGTAGACACGCTTCACCTCCTTGCACAACTATAACAAGAATTACAACTAACCTCAAAACAAATTGCACCCAGAACTGCCAAAAAATCAAACTGTATGGAATTAAAGGATCATATGGAACTGCAAGAATTTAAAGAAGCCACATTCATCCAGACAGTAAGGAGGAATAGATGCAGAGTTGGTACGGAGAGGGCAGCAGCAGTGGAATGAGTAGTCCCATATTCACATGTGGTGGCTAAAAATCATGAGGGATACCTTGGAAGGGAGCAACCCCAGCCCCAGGCCAGGCCAGACCACACACCCCAGTGTTCCAGCGCCAGGAATATAAAGCCCCATAATTTCTGGCTATAAAAAACAGTGGGAGTTGGGACAATGGAAGAAACTGCTGGTTTCTCAGGAAACTCCATTTAAAGGGCCCAAACAGAATGTATGCAAACACACCCACTCTGGGATTTACCACCAGGACAACAGCTAGAAGGGTACCAGTCACATATGGCAAGTGGGTGAAGTAACTGGAAATGGAGCAAATGCGGAGCAAACCTCCAGAAGCCAGTCAGTGGCATTGTCCAATAACTGAGCCCTCTCCCCACACAGAGCCACAAAGTGGTAAAGTAGGTGCCCTTCCCTGGCAATTATCTATGGTCCCACCCCATACAACTTAACAGGTGTGCTAAGACAGGGAGTCAAAGCAGTTTTACCTAATACACAGAAACAAACACAGAGAGGCTGCCAAATTGACAAAACAAATAAATACGGCCCAAATGAAAGAAGACAACAAAACTCCAGAAAAAGAACTAAACAAAACAGAGATAGCCAACCTATTAGATGCAGAGTTCAAAACACTGGTGATCAGGGTACTCAGAGAACTCACTGAATACAGAAACAATATAAAGGAAGAAATGAAGTTTACACTAAGTAAAATTAAAAACATATATATATCCACAGGGAAACAGTGAAGGCAAGGATGCTGGGATTCCAATCAATGATCTGGAAGTTAAGGAAGAAATAAACATTCAACCAGAACATAAATAACAAATAATGGTTTAAAAAAAGTAGGGGTAGTATAAGAAGACTCTGAGAAATCTACAAATACCCACATTTGAATTATAGGGATGCCAGAAGAAGAAGAGGAAGAGCAAGCAGTTGAAAGCTTATTTGAAACAATGTTGAAAGAAAACTTCCCTAATTTAGTGAAGGAAACATACATACATCTCCAGGAAGCTCAGAGAGTCACAAAAAGTTAAACCTAAAGAGGACCACACCAAGACACATCAAACAAAATGCCAAAGGTTAAAGATAAAGAGAGAATCTTAAAAGCAGCAAGAGAAAAGCAGAGAATTACATACCAAGTCCTAGTTTCCATAGGACTATCAGCTGATTCCTCAAAAGAAACTTTGCAGGCAAGAAGGGACTGGCAATAAGTATTCAAAGAGATGAAAGGCAAGGATCTACAACCTAGATTACTCTATCCAGCAAACCTATCATTTAGAATGAAGGACAGATATAGTATTTTCCAGACAAGGTAAAGTTAAAGGAGTTCCATTATTACATTAAATGTTAAAGATACTTCTTTAAGAAAAAGAAGATCAAAACTATGAACAGTAAAATGGCAACAAACTCACAACTATCAACAATGGAATCTAAAAAAAAACAAAAACAAAAACAAAAACCTAAGCAAACAGCTAGAACAGGAACAGAGTCGTAGGTATGGAGATCACGTGGAGGGTTATCAGCTAAGATGGAAAAGCAAGAAAAGTGAGGGGAAAGGTGCAGGGATTAAGTAGCACAAATGGTAGGTACAAAATAGACAGGGGGATGTTATGAATAGTATAGGAAATGGAGAAGCCAAAGAAGTTGTATGCAAGATCCTTGTACATGAACTAAGCTGGGGTGGAGGGGTGGATTGCTGGAGGGAAGAGGGCTACTGGGCAGAGGTGAGCAAAGGGTAAAAAATCGGACAATTATAAGAGCATAATCAATAAAATATACTTAAAAAAGAAATACTGAGGAAACAAAGGTTTAGAGCAATTAAAATTTTTTAAAGATATACTAATTTTCACATGTCATTATCATTGTGAATTTATACACTTGCATATTTATTAGTTAAACTAAGCAAGTAAAACAATCCCCAGCTAAACCTTGGGAAAATACATTTAAGCAATTTACATGAAGATGCTAGATAGAGATAATAGATGAATAGATAAATAGCAATAATTTAAATATGCATACTATGATGCTTTAGTTTTCATACACTATAATTGAAATAGGTAGAGTGTAATATTATAATGGGGTGCAGCCAGGACACACAAAGAGGGATTTCTAATGGGTTCCAGAATTTGATGTATCCAGGAAATATAAAAATACAGGATATCTCCACCCCTACAAGTCTAGACCTCGGGCTGGGACACATGGAGCAGGGCCATTGAGATTTATTTTGCATATCAACAGTTGGTCAGCTTTATACCTGATATGCAAAAATGGTTATTTTACACATCTATAACAGCTGGCTAACTTCATGGATATGTTAAGTAGCTCTGGCCATGCTTTGAACCAGGGAGATGGGAGTGACTTCAACGCACGATGTAGCTGGGAGGCAGCTCCCCCTGGTTACAGGGCCTGTGTGAGAGCTTGGAGATGGTTTGTTCCACACCATGGGGCCACTCCTGCCCAGACTAACTATGGCAGCCAAGAAAGGTTGGAAAAATACGGGAGTGTTAGCAAGTGTAGCTGATTGTGGGATGAGTCAGAATTGGGGTTGCAGAGGAAGATTCACCCAGGGATTTAAATTCAGCTGTGGCAGCCATGCAGGTTGAATCATGTGGTTTAGGGAAGCTAACCACATGGTTTGGGGGTCAGAGAGGGGGGCTACCTTAACCACATGGCTTAGGAAGCAGGAAAGCAAGATGTAGCAGCCATGCAGAGCTCTCTCTTAGCAGTTTAGAAGAATGCAGGAGAGATGTTGAGAGAAGGAAAGGGCTGAAAAAACTCATGCTAGTAGGCCATGAGAAGATCTCAGTGAAATAGCTGATGGTGCTGGAAACTGAATCAGGCCTGACAGCTGAGCACAGATTTCTGGGAAGAACCGGGAGCTAGCTGACCCACAGACTTCCTGAGATACAGTACCACTGACTGGTCTGACTGGGCAAAGGGGGGGAAGGAAAGACTGTGAGTGTTTTAAGGGACTTTGAGTATTTAACAGCAACATTCTGCCGTTACCCTAAATCTGTATGACTTTTGAATAAATAGTTCCTTTTCTTTTCACCAAACTCTGGCATTGAGAGCCATCACTCCTAAGGGTGACGGGCAAGACAAACATAGTACAGGGGTATAAGGAGCCATTCCACGTGGCATGGGGAATGTAGCCCAGCCCCTGATTCAGAAAACCAGCAGGGAGTGAGGTCAGTACACGGGACCCACACCCATGGATAAGTTCTCCTGTGGGGAATCAGGCCTGCATTGTACCTAGGCTGGTTTGAGGCTTGCTTTTTGATAAAACCCCTTCACCCTGAATTGAAACAGCAAATGTTTACTGCATATCTTTAAAGTAACTTCCTAAAATCTATGCTAAACCTCCCAAGGACTAGTGCAACCAGTTCAACCACTTTTTCCCTTGCATTTGTAATATCCTTTTTCTTTGATGTACTTAGCAACATCCTCTATTTTGTTATCTGTAAAATGTAACCACCTAAAGCAAACCTGCACATAGTAAAGGAGAACCATATGTGCCCAGAAAAGCAATAAAATCCTGTCCAGGCAGGAGTCAGGGCCCTCTCTCTCACTTAGAGAATGGCCATGCCATCCCTTTTTTCCCACAGGACTTCTGTAGTCCATGTGAATTTGTTTGTTCTATCCACAACACACGAACCCTGCAGGTCAGGGTCTGCATCACAGGGAGACCCCAGGAGAGAGGAGTCCATTTGGTAACAGTATCTTGTCCCCTCCATGGGTCCATTCTGGAACAATATGTTCATTTTCATATGAAGAAATTGAGTTTCAAAGTGACAAATGCTATAGGTCATAGCTGAATTAATAAGAGAAAGAATGCATTAATATCTTCTAACTCGTAGGTAATGTCTATTCCAACAATTATAATGCACTGTTTATATGTTCTCTGTGAATTCTTACAACAGCAACACAGCATGATAGAAGAAAACACATACTGAGCTAGAAACAGGAAAATGGTGTGAGTGCAGGGCAAACAGGAACAAAGCAGTGGCCTAGAGCGAAGTTTTAAATGACAGATCAAATTCAAAGGAAAATATGCAAATATAATACAACTCCAGGTATAATTATGTATTAGTCAAAATAGGTGTGGCTATGTGCTAAGATAACAAACAACCTTAACATCTCAGGTTTATTTCTTGCTCCATTGAGGGATGCCTGGGGACCCTGATCTGGCATACCTTTGTTACAGAACAAACAAGGGGGAAAACCACGCGGCCTGGACAGAGTGGGGACTCTCCCTTCCCGCAGCCCTGAGAGAGAGAACCACGCGTCTCTGGCAGAGTGGGGACTCCCATGGCCCTGGGAGAGAGGACCATGTGCCTTTGCCAGAGTGGAGACCCCCGCAGCTTTAGAAGGGGGAACCACCACCTGGTTTTAGCAGAGATTCCGGCGACTCAGCTGAGGGTGCCGGGAAACCAGGGAGGTCTCCCAGTTGAGATGGCGTACTAACTGGGAAGAACCAGAGGACTGCCTGAGCCATGGACTTCTATTTCCTTTCCTGAGATACGGTACTCTGGACTGGGCAAAGGGGGAAGGAAGGAAGGAAGGAAGGACTGTGTCTGTTTGTGGGTGTTTTAAGGGACTTTAGGATTTTTGATAAAGACATTAGGTCACTACTTTAAGTTTGTATAGCATTAAATAAACATTTCCTTTCCTTTTCACAAATCTCTGGCATTGAGAGATGTCTTTCCTCTGGCGGCGGACGTGATAGACCTGGGGGCTTTTTTTTTTCAATAATAGTATATCATCCCAGGCCCCCCTTGTTTGTTCTGTAACACCTTCACTTACGAATTCAAGCTGATGAAGTAGCCAGTGACTGTAACATTGTTCATCATTAAAGCAGAGGAAAAGCACACTCTAGAGAGTCTCTTTCTGGTATTCAAATGACACACATCACAACTGCTCACACCTCATTGACCACAATAAGTCACATGGTCTCACCCAACTACAATGGGGCCTGGAAGTAAAATCCTATCACATGCATGCAAGGTGGAAAGAAAAAATATTTGATGAATAGCATTAATAAACACCATATTTTTGTCAAGGCCAAATTAATAAAAATATCTTTATCAAAAACTTAAAATTAAAGGTCATAGACAGCCATTTAGGGTAGATGAAGTAATGTTGATATAAACTTGGTATTTGTGAGTAAACATTTTGCCATCATAGTCATAGAGAAGCAGAAAAAACCCAGTTTACAAAGAGAGACACAGTAAGGAAGATACTCAGAGCTAAACAGAGAAAAGTGACAGATTATAGCTAGGAGTTCTGATGGCTTTCTTGACATTGGCTCTAGTCATAGGAGAGCCCTAGCTGCCCTGTGTTTCACTGGACAATTTTCTAGTTTTTGTAAATTCACTCCAGTTGGTTCCTGTTGTTTGCAATAAACAGAATTTTAATTAAAGCAGTGATAGTAATTATTTCCTTAATGTCATCTATTGAGTAAAATGCAATGTACAGTCTAACATAATATAGTACTCAAATAGTCTCTCACATCAATGGGCCTTATTTTATTTTCCCTGTATAAAACATAATGATGCAAAAAAAATATTTTTAATTTACAATTACTAATACAATATTAGAGAAATGGATGTGTGGTATTAGATAATTTGGATATTTTTCTCAATGTTAAAAAATTAAATCATATTCATCTAAATGAATACCAATGAAAATAAATTGCCAATTTACAGTGTTTTTCCATGATAGAAACATATAAAAACATTGTAACAGATTTTTTAAGAGCTGAAAAAGTGCCAAATGATCAAGCATCCCCATCTAAAATTTAAAATATTAAAACAGAGTTCACATCAGCCAGAAAACAAATTATTAGAATGTATAATGATATTCAGAGAAATGGAAGAAGAAAACATTTAAAAGTGTTCACATCAAACAAAAGAAGTTCAAATTCAGAACGAAATGTGTTATTCATACCAAAAAGTAGAATATAAAACAAAAAGTTTCTAAAGTTCACCCTGGCTGGTGTAGCTCAGTGGATTGAGCACGGGCTGAGGACCAAAGTGTCTCAGGTTCGATTCCAAGTCAGGGCACATGCCTGGGTTACAGGCCATGACCCCCAGCAACTGCACATTGATGTTTCTCTCTCTCTCCCTATCTCCCTCCCCTCCCTCTCTAAAAATAAATAAAAATAAAATCTTTAAAATAAATTTTTAAAAAAAGTTTCTAATGTTCTTAACATGATTCATCCAGAACAATTTCGTATGGACGATTCATGTCTTTGAGCGCAACTCTAATGCTTCCATACATTCTCAAGTGCAGAGTAACAATTGAGGCAAACAACCCTTTTTCATTGTTCTTAACTTTATCTGCAAGAAAATCATTTGATTCATATTGTGAAAAAGGTAAACAATCATGATAGTCCAAACTGTCAGTTTGGTTTAAACATTTCTGAAAAGATGAAGTAATTTGCTAAGACTTGCCAACAGTATGCCAACTACTTTAGTGCATGCTTGAGTAAACATGAAACAATATTTGGATATACTGACTAATGATAAGATTTTGTTATATATTTATAAGATTCTATTCAAAAATGTTTCTCTTAGTATGAGAGCCAATAATGCCTTCAAATATTAAATGAATTCTGAAGTCTGTTTCTTAGTAAATGTAACATAAGAATATGGTATGAATCACATAAAGGTTAAGTTTAATGATCTGAGGTAAAATATATTGCCTACCATAAAATCGTGATTTAATAATCAAATCTTGCTACATAATCCTCTAATTTTTTTAAGTTTTTATTTATTTATTTTTAGAGAGGGAAGGGAGGGAGAGAGGGAGAGAGGGGGAGAAAGAGAGAAACAACGATGTGCAGTTGCTGGGGGCCCGTGGCCTGCAACTCAGGCATGTGCCCTGACTGGGAATCGAACCTGTGACACTTTGGTTCACAGCCCACGCTCAGTCCACTGAGCTATGCCAGCCAGGGCTTATAACCCTCTAATTTTAATAGCAAAACATTATTGCTCACACACAGTATTTAAAAATATTTTTATTTTCTATTTACATAGGATATGAAAACTGTGATTTTCTTATCATTCATATCTCTAGTCTCAAGTAGGTTAAAAAATACTGATCAGCATCAACACTGGCAGACAGAGACCCAGTGGTGAGCCACACTTTGCAATGTGGTGGTATTGATTCATTGTAAAGATAGTTGAGTGTCTACTGGGTGCCAGATGCTGTTTTAAGTGCTTGGGGTACATGATGAGCAAGGCATTTATTTTAGTAAATGCTATTAATTGGTTATAAAAATATCTTAAAACAAACAAAAATATGTTATATAAGTGTTATAAATAAATTTAACTCAGGTAAAATGACAGAAATACAATGTACCAGTATCCCTTGTTGAGGATCCCTTCTTGGGGATCCCTTGTTGGAACTCTAGTTGGGTGTTCCAACAACCTCTTTTAACCCTCCTCATAACATCAAGATCAAAATATGCAGTTATCTATAAATATAGTTACCATGTGTATACAATAATAACTTCTTCACACAAAACCACCGCTTAAAAATATATTTATGAACATTAGCCTATTTTTTCCTCAAAATGGAAAACAGCAACTTTCCCTCTTTACAAAATGGTGAAAATAAGCCTCGGGGACCTGACATGGCTGGCCCAGGTCTATGTGACACAGGTAGGAATTGAACATAAGTGCACTGAAGAAAATTTTACTGAAATTCTTTGATATGCCAAGCCCGTGATGAATATTACAAAAACAAATAAGGCATAGCCCTGAATTAAATGTCTTTCATCTAGGATATGTTTCACTGTTCTTAATCCTTGGGTAGAAGCAATCATGCTTCTAACTAAAATTAACCTAGAAAAATATCTTACCATTTGGAAACACATGAGCCTGGGAATAAGTCAGAGGCTTAGTCTCAGCCATGCTTCCTTCTAGTAAATGACTGTCTCACTTCCACAAGCCACCAGAAATTGCATTCAAAAAAAATTAAGTTATCTATCTTAAAATCTAACTTTTCCTTTTATAATTTACAAACATTATCTAAGATGAGTGAGAAAAAAAAAAAACAGAATGAGCTCAAAAGAGCACATTGGCAGAGACTTCCTTGTATCCCAAGCATGACTGACTGACATTTGAAGACTAAGGCGTGGGTTCCATAGCCCCAGAGGTCACCAACAGGGACAGGACCAGGAAGTGGCTCTTTTTACCAGTTTAAATGTGATTTGCTACAAGTAGTTTCTTGGGATCATTGGTGTGTTAAATGGCTTCTGGAGAATTGGGCTTATTGAGAGGTAATCAAATAGATTTCCCTAGAGCTACACTAGATAGCTTTTCAAAGCCATGAAAGGGGCTGCTAAATTCCTAGAGGTGTCATCTTTTGAGTGAGATTCAAATGGAAGTGTGCATGTTGGTGCTAAAAGGCCTAACACTGGCTAACATCCACAGCAGGACAGAACAGTGAGCAAATTTAGGAAATTGCTTTCATTTATGCTTCCAAAAATATAGGTAAGGTCTGCAAATCAAGTTTTTTCTTGCTTCAGTGAATGCATGTTTATTAATACATTCAAACGTATCTTTTTAAAAGTTAATTTGACTTCACTGTACTTTATACCCAGGGAAATCTCTTATGTATCACTAGTCAAAACATTACAAATTACATGAAACAGCATTTAACTATTAGAATGAAAATATTAAAGGGGGAATAATTCCCTAATTATTTATTTTAATTCTCTATTTTACTTTCCTCCCAGAATTATCTAATGGTTATGATCTATTACTTTGAGAAATAAGTTTTTTTCCACATAGGTCCTCAGTTGTTGGAGGAGGTTATCAAGAGGATGTGACCACTGGTTGACTCTTCAGCTGAACCCAGGAAATCAGAGACCCCTTACTCCTCCGCTTTCTTTAGAATGTACATTCGCCAACTGTTTCCATAGTACGAGTGATATTGAACAATATAGCCTTAAGAGAACAATGTATTGTTAAGACAATCTGGATGATATTTGTGACTAAACCTAGTTAAGGCTTTTATATAAACATTTAAGATTCTGGCAGGTGGGCGTGGAGATATAATCATTTTGTGGCCACCCAAGACAAGCCTGGTATATAAGCTCTTTGCTCATTTAACTTGTCACCTACCAATATGGAGTGGCCTCCCTCTTTCTTTTGTCTCTCCTGGCCATCTATGCATGGGAGCCAGTTTCAGACTCCATCTGGGAAATTCCTGACATTGCAAACCTGAACCAATACCAGTCAATCAAGGTGCAAGTAAATAGGAATAAGACACCAGAATCTCAATAACAGTTAATTTCACAATTCCCTCTAAGGCTCCCATCCAAACCTGGCACAGTCTGGTCTCTGGCATGGAGCCATGCTCAGAGGACGTGGCCATGTATGTGACATGGAGCTAGTATTCTGTACATAGAGGATATTAATTCTTCAGGTAGCCCCAACACAAGGCCCCTGTGAAAGCATTTACTCCTAAATTCAAAACTGATATCCTCCCAAATTTGAACTCACTGGTTAGAGTGCTTGGCACACAGGTAGCATTCAATGAATACCTGTTTAATTAAATTAATCAATTATAAGGTAAAATTACAGGATCCCAACAAATGTTCATAAAAGTAAGCAAAACAGGAAGAGTCAAGAAAATATGATAAGAACTTCCTATTAATTTGCTTTTGATAAATCAAAATGTTCAATATGCTAAAACTGACAAAATTATAAGACTACAGGGGAGTCTAAGGGTAGTTTAGTTCCACTCTGTTATTCTCAGAAAGGTGGATTTCTAAATGTTCCAGCATAAAGATTCATCTTTTCTAGAATATCTCCAGGGACAAAGAACTTCACATTCCCCTGAGCATATTGACATAAAAATTTCATGAGGATAAACCAAATGGTGTAGATTAAAAAAGATGATTAACTACCATGTCATTCTGAAACTTAATTTTTCCTACTTTCCAATAAATCATTTTGTTGTTTGTATTTAATTTTTATTATTTTTCTCATAATATGATAATTGTAAATATATAAATTAAAATGTATTTTTTGTATAAATTTTGGAAAACTCTGGAAATTTAGAAAATAAAGATAAAGCACCTGTATTTCTATCAACCAGTATCCCAGCATTAATTTTTTTTTAATATTTTGGTTTATTTCTCTCTGGTCACTTTGAATTTACAAATTTAAATAATATTGGGATTATTTACTCTGTGTCTTGCATCATCCTTTCTTAATTAGACATTACATCATGAACATTTCTCAAGACTCTAAACCATAACCAAACTAAGACTCTTGATAGCACTGTTACAATATAACCTGTTATAGTGTGTTTAATGGTGACCCCTCTCCTCAAAGATATGTTTTGAACCTGGGAAAAGATTCTTTAAAGTGAAGGGTTCTGAGATGAGGATCATCCTGGATCAGGATGGGTCTTAAGTCCAGTGATAAGCGTCTTTATGAGAGATTAGGAGAGAAGATGCAGAGAGCTAATATGAAGACAGAGGAATAGTGATGCACCAAGGACTGCCAGTAGGAAGAATAGGCTGCACTCTCCTTCAGAGTCTTCAGAAGGAGCCATTCCTGACAACACCTTGATTTCAGACTCCTGGCCTCTAGAACTATAAGAGAATACATTTCTATCATTTTAAACCATTCAACTGGTGGTCATTTATTTCAACAACCTTGGTAATTAATACACATGTGAAAAGACCATGATTTATACAACAATTCCCAGATACAAAAGACTTTTTACCATTTTTTCTTTTTCTTTCATACATAATGCTGAAATGAATATTCTTTTTGTACTTACTTATTTTTATTGTTTATACTATTATAGTTGTCCCCACTTTTTCTCCCTTTCCCCACTTCTACACAACCCCCTCCCCCTCCCTCAGTCAATCTCGAATGAATGTTTCTGACATTCACTCAGTCATTCAAGAAATATTAAACACCTACTATATGCCAGGTATTCCTCCATATAAAAGAAACAGGACACCAGAAAACAAGGCACAAAGATTTCAGTCCTCATTGAGCTTCCAATGAACAATATATGTGATAAACACAGAAGCTGTAGAGTATGTAGGAAGATGTCTTGTGCTATGGAATAAATTTTTTTAAAAAAGAACAGAATAAAGGGCTTGGGGTTGAAATGGTAGAATTTGCAATTTCAATAGGAAAGGTCTTATTGAGAAGCTGATGCTTGATTTAAGGTGGGTGCAGTGAGGGAGTTTACCTACATAATTAACCCAAAAAGACTTTCCGGGCAAAGGAAAAAGTCAATATAAAGTTCCAATTTCTGAATATGTCTTTAGGATAAACTCCTAGAAATGGAGTTACCAAGTCAAAGTACATAGACATTTTTAAACCTTTTGATAAATATCTGCCTGCAAGATTGTATCAGATTACACACCATTGGAAATGCATATGAGTAATAAATGACTTCCCCAAATTTTAACACCATACATTATTGCTTTTAATTGCAAATTTGGAAGACAAAGGCAAAACCAAAAACCCTTCATTCTTCAAATTTGCATTTTGGGTAAAAGTCTATTTTTTTCATGAATCTAATAGTCATTTGTATTTTTCTTTTAAGAAATGTCCATACTTTGAAATGTACGCTTTTAAAATATATATTAAATGGAGAAAGTTTATTCTGTAATCTGTAACCTTTAATAGATAGTACAAATGTGTTTTCTCCTTTGGGGCTTGCCTTTTAAGTTTGCATTTATTTTGACATGCAGAAATATTTTTAAGTTCATGTAGTAAAATATATCTATTTCTTTCTTTGAAGTAGTACTAATTCACTTTGAAGTAGTGCTCAATTATTTTTATCTCCAGGAAAAGATGGATAACCTGGTATATTTTTCTTTTTTTATAAATCTATTTTCAATTGAGTATATTTTCTACGAATACCTATAACTTTTCATGAAAGATGACTAGAAACTTAATTAAAAGTACTTAAATTTTCATTTCTTGCAAAATTCAAAGCTCAAATGCAAACTAACCTTAGGCTAAAAATGAAAGCATGGAAAATTCAGCAGTAATAGTTAAAATATATATCTCTAGATATTTATTTCAAAATTTAGTTCTGGCTGTACTACAAAGTACATATGTTTAAAAAATACTAGTTTTAAAATAAATTTAAAAATTATTCTAATATGTATTTTATAATATTTAATCTTATTTATAATTTATTATTTTGTGTAAATATATATATGCATATATATTATATTTTACAAGCAGATAATATATACTGAAAACAAACAGTACAAAATGTGGAATGAAAATGAAATGCATATATCAAACTCAGAGTAATAGAATTACTTTGATAGAGCATTAAATTTAACACTAAACTTCCTGGCTGAAAAATATTTGATACAACACAATCAGGCCTACCTCTGCTATCACATAACAAGTGGCCCACAGGGCTTTTGTAACCTTTGCTTAATTGATTTACTCCTACTGAGAGGTTCAGGGAAGCATTTGCTACTTCATTGCAGTCTCCATCATTCTGATACTGATAAATACCAGACAACAGCAGGCTGCAGAGAAAAACTGCCACTGGCATAATGCGGCTTTTTCAAAATATCCAATATAAATTAGCACATTTATAAGTTTCTACTAAATTGTCCACCACCTTTTAGCTTTTCATAGTTTCATTTTTTCCCAATTCCTTACATTTTAAAGACATAAGTACTTCAAAGATGTTTAAGAGTGTTATATATTAAATACCTTCATCTCTATGTATATGTACATTCTACCATTAGAACACTGTTCATACAATGAAAACTAAGTGACAAAATAAAAAACATTTAATAACTATTCTACAATCATTACTCTGAGTTTTCCTGAATTCGATTTTCAAAATACGAATCACATTTACTATACACCATACATTATTTCAAGTTTATGTTATCTGCACTCTATACATAAATTTATGTCAAAAATTTTCCTCATTAAAAAGGCAATTTAGGTTATCTAAACTATGTGACTTATGGAGAACCTATAAATATTTAGGTAATTTTTTAAATTATGTAGCTACAAAATTTGATCAGCAAATATATTTGATGGAATAAATGTTTTGAATTTTTTTTTAAGATTTTATTTATTTATTTTTAGAGAGGGAAGGGAGGGAGAAAGAGAGAGAAAGAGAAACATCAATGTGCGGTTGCTGGGGGCTATGGCCTGCAACCCAGGCATGTGCCCTGACTAGGAATCGAACCTGTGATGCTTTGGTCCTCAGCCCGTGCTCAATCCACTGAGCTATGCCAGCCAGGGTGAATTCTTAATTTTATTCCATAAATTAGTAAAAGAACACTTTTTTATTATAGATGATTTTTAAATCCTCACAAGTAAAACAGTGCCTTGCACTCCCTCTGCTGGCTTCAAAGAGAACTTTAACTTTAAAAAGTTTCACTTATTTGTATAATAATCCAGTACAGAAAAACAGAACTAGCCCTGGCTGGCATAGCTCAGTGGATTGAGCGCCGGCTTGCGAACCAAAGTGTTAGAGGTTGGATTCCCAGCCAGGGTACATTCCTGGGTTGCAGGCCATAACCCCCAGCAACCGCATAATTGATGTTTCTCTCTCTCTCTATCTCCCTCCCTTCCCTCTCCAAACATAAATAAATAAAATTTAAAAAAAAATTAAAAAAAAGAAAAACAGAAGAACTTAGAAACATTTTAAATGCCACAAAATTAGTTAAATTATAACAGTAATTGAATAAAGCATATTTATCTTCATTCACAATTAAAAATCATACTTCAGGGTTATAAAACTGAATATTGAAAACTATTAACATAAAATCACATTAATCAAAACTATTTTGAGATTTAAGCACATTCAAAAGATCAGTGTAGAATATCATCTGGGGACTTCTGACCAAGATGGAAGTGTATGTGGATACATTTTGCCTCCTTGCACAAACAAAAGAAAGACAACAAAAAATTTAAACAAACAAAAATAACCAGAACTGCCAGTAAATCAAACTGTATGGAAGTCCAATAACCAAGAAGTTAAAGGAAAAACATTCATCCAGGTCAGTAGGAGGGTTAGAGATGGGCAGCCAGGGTAGAGAGTACTCGCAGCAAGGCAGCAGCTGGCAGACAGAGCAGTCCCACATCTACATGCAGATAAACCTGGAGGAACAACTGGAGAGTGAGACAGAACACACAAGCCAGGGTGCCTGCAGAGGGAAATAAAGCTTCAAAACCTCTGACTGAAAACACCTGTGGGGGTTGAGGTGGCGGGAGAAACTCCCAGCCTCACAGGAGAGTTCATTGGAGAGATCCACAGGGTCCTAGAATATAGACAAATGTACCCACCCATGAATCAGCACCAGAAGGGCCCAATTTGCTTATGGGTAGCAGGGGAAGTGACTGAAAGCCCCCAAGGGCAGAGCAAGCAGCATTGTTCCCTCTCAGACTCACGCACATACTGCACCACAACGCAGCCAAGTGGGTTGCCCCGCCCTGGGAATACCTAAGTATCTTCCCCTTACTACATAACAGCTGCACCAAGACAAAAAAAATATGGCCCAAATGAAAGAATAGATCAAAGCTCCATAAGAAGTATAAGTAAGTGATGAAGAAATAGCCAACCTATAAGATGCAGAGTTCAAAACACTGGTAATCAGGATGCTCAGAGAAATGATTGAGTATGGTCACAAAATAGAGGAAGAAGTGAAGGCTATGCAAAGTGAAATAAAGCAAAATATACAGGGAACCAACAGTGAAGGGAAGGAAACCGAAATTCAAATCAATGATTTGGAGCATTAGGGAGAAATAAACATTAAGCCAGAACAGAATGAAGAAACAAGACTTCAAAAAAATGAGGAGAGCCTTAGGAACCTCTAGGACAATTTTAAATGCTTCAAAATCTGAATCATAAGGCCAGAAGAAGAAGAGGAACAGAGAGAAATTGAAAACTTATTTGAAAAAATAGTGAAGGAGAACTTCCCCAATCTGGCAAAGGAAATAGACTTCCAGGAAGTCCAGGAAGCTCAGAGTCCCAAAGAAGTTGGACCCAAGGAAGCATACACCAAAGCACATCGTCATTAAGTTACTCGAGATTACAGATAAAGAAAGACTCTTAAAAGCAACAAGGGAAAAGGACACAGTTACCTACAAAGGAGTTCCCATAAGACTATCAGCTGATTTCTCAAAAGAAACCTTTCAGGCAAGAAGGGGCTGGAAGGAAGTATTTGAAGTCATGAAAGCAAAGTACCTACATCCAAGGTTACTCTATCCATCAAAGCTATTATTTAGAATGGAAAGGCAGATAAAGTGCTTCCCAGATAAGGTCAAGTTAAAAGAGTTCATCATCACCAAGCCCTTATTTTATGAAATGTTAAAGGGACTTAACTAAGAAAAAGAAAAAGATAAAAAATATGAACAGTAAAGTGACAACAAACTCACAACTATCAACAATGGAACCTGAAAGTACAAAAACAGAAACAAAAATGAACTAAGCAAACAACTAGAACAGGAACAGAATCACGGAAATGGAGATCACTTGGAGGGTTATCAGCGGGGAGAGGGAGAGGGAAGAGTGGGAGAAAAGGTATAGGAAATAAGAAGCATAAATGGTAGGTACAAAATAGACAGGGGAGGTTAAGAATAGTATGGGAAAAGGAAAAGCCAAAGAACTTACATGTACAACACATGGGCATGAACTAAGATGGGGAATGCTGGTGGGAGGTGGGGGGTGGGCAGGGTGGAGGGGAATGAAGGGGAGAAAAAATGGGACAACTGTAATAGCATAATCAATAAAATATATTAAAAATCAAAAAAGATCAGTGTAGAGAGTAGACCATCCAAAAGTGTATTAGAAATTTAATGAATGATGAACAGGACAATTTACTTAAATGGGGAATAGGGAGTTTGATAACAATGCGTACTGATATAATTAGTCATATTTCTGGAAGAAAATAAAGATACACCTCCACTTCATATTCTTCAACAAGATGGAAGATTTAGAAGTCAATGGCCAGAGACATAAGAAAAAATGCTCAACATCACTAATCATCAAAGAGATACAAATTAAAACCACAATGAGATATCACCTCACACCTGCTAGCATGGCTCCATCAATAAATCAACAAACACCAAGTGCTGGTGAGGCTGTGGAGAAAAGGGAACCCCAGTGTACTGTTGGTGGGAATTCAGCCTGCTGCAGCCACTGTGGAAAACAGTGTAGAGTTTCCTCAAAAAATTAAAAATGGAACTATGTTTTTGACCTAATGATCCCAGTCCCCAAACACCAACTTAAAAGAATATATGCACCCCTGTGTTCATAGCAGCATTCTTTACAACAGCCAAGATATGGAAACAGCCCAAGTGCCCATCAGTAGATGAGTGGATTAAAAAAGTTGTAGTACACTTACACGGTGGAATACCATGCACCTGCAAAAAAAAAGAAGGAAATCTCACACTTTGCAACAGCATGGATGGACCTGGAGACTATTATGCTAAGTGAAATAAGCCAGTCAGAGAAAGATAAGTACTATGTGATCTCACTTATGTTTGGAACCTAAGGAATAAAATAAACTGACAAGTAAAATAGAAACAGAGGCATGGCAACATGGAACACATGACAGTTGTCAGAGGTAGGGAGGGGAAGGGGGACTGGATGAAAGAAGGTGAATGGATTAGCCAAAAAACAAAAATGCATAACCCATAGACACAGACAATAGTGTGGTGATGGCCAGAGGGAAAAGGGGTGGGGGCAGGGTATAGATGGGCAAAGGGGGGGGGGTGAGGGGGATGGGGACATCTGTAATAATGTCAACAATAAAAATAAAGTTTAAAAGGTCATAAGAGAAAAGGTAGTCTTATTTAATAACACATATATTGTCGTAGAAAGTCAAAACCATGAGCGAAGTCAAAGGCAAGTGATTGGGGCCAAATATGGCAACAGATACGGTAGATAAAGGCATGAATTTCCTGATATACAAAACATTTTTATAAATTGGTAAGAAAAAGAAAAGAACCCTAATAGAAAAATAAGCAAAGTTTTACCACTAAGGAAATTCATAGAAAAAGAAATCCAAAGAGTCAATAAGCGTACAAAAAGCTGCTCATTCTCTCTAGCAGTCAAAGAAAATGAAGATGAAAATAAAATGCATAGTAAGAATTACAAACCATTAATAGAATGGTTATCTTAAACCATGTGCTAATTGGAAAAAATTAAAAATACAATGCAAGCTGCTGCATTTTTTTTCATTATGAGTATTCATTTTAGAGAGAGGAAGGGAAAGAGAGAGAGAAACATTGATGTGAGAAAAACAACAATCAATTGCTTCCCACATGCTCCTTGACCAGGGATTGAACCTGCAAACTAGGTATGTGCCCTGACTAGGAATCAAACCTACAACCTTTTGGTGTACACCACAGACTGGTTCTGGTCCGTGCCTGTAAGGATCCCAGTGCACAGGAGGTAAACTTGAATGCAATGTGCTTGAATCATTCCCAAACCATCCCCTGACCCCAGTCTGTGGAAAAATTATCCTCCACAAAATTAGTCCCTGGTGCAAAAGAGGCTGGGGAGCGCTGGTATATGGGATGGGATGACACTACAATCAACTGAGCCACCCAGCCAGGGTTGCTGCAATCTTTTTTTTAAAAAAAGTATTTGGCAATATCTATAAATCAAACACACACACACACACACACACAACTTTTGATGAAATAATAACACTCACAGAAATCTATTCAATAAAAATAAAGGTACCAAAGTACCAATGTCTAAGACCATTTAACTAGTTCCATTTAATGTAATATTGGTATATTTGTAAAGGCAAAAACTAGGGAACATTCAAATATCAATTAAAGATAAAATATATGAATCTATTTTGGTATGATTCTATCATGCAACTATTTAAAGGGAATATATGAGGGGGGACCCAAGAAAACAGAATTTATTTATAAAATATTGTGTATTTATTCTTACATGTTTAAACTTCAGTCACCTTCAAAGTATCCTCCATTTGATGCAATACACCTATGAAGACATTTTTTTCTACTGCTCAAAAGAATGTTTGAAATCATCAATTTTGATGCCTTTTAGGCTTCTGCTATTTTTTGTTTCACCTGTAAAACATCAACAAAACATTTCCCTTTGAGGACTTTTTCATCTAGCAAAACAAAAAAAAAATAGAGAGCATGGGGCACTGGGGTCATGCTGTTTTTTGGTCAAAAACTGCTGAACACTCAGTGTGATGTGGGCAGGTGCGTTCATAAATCACCCATCACGAAATGGGCAAATGTGTTGAAAAGAGTCTTAAGATTTTTTCACTGAAGCCAAATGCTGGTACCTTGTTACAGATGGGTTCCTAGAACACTCACCTACTGGGGGAAATGGGGAGGCTCCCCTGTGGACACAGAAACAATATAAAGGTGGTGGGGCAAAGTGGTAGGGCATCTGTAATAGTGTCAACAATAAAATAAATGATAGGAAGAAATAACACAAAGGACAAGTTTTTTGAGGGTTGATTTTTTAAGTAATTCTTTCTTCCCTATAATGGGTTTGTTGAACATAAGCTTATTGGATGTTACTTGCTAAATGATTAGGCTTAGTAATTGAGCCTACCTGTGTCTACCTTGAAGATTTACAAGATCTATTACAGATGACAAAGCAATGTTTCATCCATCGAAAAAGTTCATCACTAACTGGAAGGATTTGTTGGGTCAGTCTGAACTTGCAGTTGTTGATAGCAATGCAGTACAGTTGTATAGGTTTAAGAAATTGTTATCTCAGTGAGCTACCTCTATCACTAAACCTCTGGTACAATGACATTCAAGTGATGATTCTATGTCAGAGCGGACAAAATTCCTTATGGTCACTGGATTAGAGGGAAACCACAGAGACTAATTGACCTCTCAGGCACACCACCTACCCAGCAGAGGCAGCTAAATGCCATAACCCCAAACTGGTTAAATCACATATACAGCAGAGATGCTTACATGGTATAACCCTAAAAGGAGCATCACACAGACACGCCAACCAGTCCACTCTAATTGAACCCAGACAAAGTTGTCTAATGAACATCATTGGGAGACCTTGTTTTCCTATTGCAAACAGAGATGGTTCCCAATGTTGTGGTTACAGAAAACCAACTCCTCCTTCAAACTTCTCTTATGAGAGCCTTCTATATTTGCTCTGTTATTGTATATATGTATAATTTATTAGTATATATTATTTTATTATCTATAATATTAATACAAGAGAAAAAGAGAAACTAGTAGAAGGAGCTGGCTTGGTTTGATGAATGTTATCTGTTCACAGCAATGAAGAAAGTAAAGTGGATCTGTAATATCATCCACTCCCTATTTATCATATTTTGCTGTCTATAATGTGCACCTATGTTTTTGGCCCAAACTTTCAGGAAAAAAATATTTTGTTTTAATTTCTTAATTAAATTTGTTATGTTTTTATATTTAGATAGTTGTTTTTTGTATCACAAAGGAATTTTAACATTTCTTTACGAATGTACTATTGTACAAAAAATTTTATGTAACAAATAATTATAAAACATAAGAACTGATACAAGATATTTCAGGTACTACCCATGTATAATGCACATCCTTATTTTTCTGTCAAAAATTTAGGCAAAAAGTGCACCTTATATATGGCAAAATATGGTACAACCTTAGGAAAAAGTGTTTTGGAAATTCTATTTGAGTTCATTACCATGGCAGTAGGTTTTGAAGGTTACTTTTTGTGCTTTTAATAATAGATTAAAATCTGAATTCATTTAAAATATTAGCATATTTATATGAATTGCATTTTTTAAGATTTTATTTATGATTTTTAGAAAAAGAGGAAGGGAAGGAGAAAGGGAGAGAAACATCAATGTGTGGTTGCCTCTCATGCACTCCTACTGGGGACCTGGCCCACAACTCAGGCAAGTGCCCTGACTGGGAATCAAACCAGTGACCTTTTGATTCACAGGCCAGCACTGAGTCCACTGAGCCACACCAGCCAGGGCTGAATTGCATTTTATGCTTGCATATTGAGAGCAGTGGTTTGTATATCTTTTGTTCTAATCTATATATAATTTGATATAATATTAATGTATCATCTTTAATTATAAACATTGACAATAACCGTTTCCTTTAGTAAAAAGTGATAAACTAAGACAAAATTTGATTATTACTATCTTGCCCTCCTTTCCAAGCAACTTTAGTTTTGGAATACTTTAATTAACAAGTTAATAAAAAATCAGAGAAGAAAGCTTACAATATACAACAATCCATTTCTAGCCCTTCAATTTTTTTTAGATATATTCTGTAATATGGATTAGCAAAATTTATAATTCTGGACTTTTATATATTCTTTACAGGGTATACACTCCAACACCAAATCTAAAGTTTTATCCACATTCTTTCATTTGATAGAAATTTTTTTACATTAGGGACCTAGTGAGCCATCCATGGGAGCCATGATGACGACTCTTTGATGTACCTAAAGGTTTAGCAATGGTGTGATATGTACCACTCTAAAACTCAGTAGCCACTGATCTCATGGGAAAGGAGAGAGTCTGCAGTATTCTGCTGTCCCAGCAATTACTGAAACTGGGAAACATTAATAATTTATATAGATTGTATTAGAGATAAATATGCTTGAATCATTAACTTACACATTTACAGTTTGACTAAGGATGGAATCTATATTTAGAGCTGTGATTATAAAATTATTATTGTTTTGTCATTTTGAAAGAAGCTGTTTAAGAATTTGAAAACTAGCTTAGATATTCTATGTTGGGACACACTGAAGACAACATTTTTGAGTTTGGCTTCTGAGACTGTGAAAATGGGATAAACTGACTTAGAATTAGGCATTTAAATAGTTGTAAATACAACTTTTAAGCTTCCAAAAAAGAAGGGTCAATTAACTGTACTCGTGTACATTTATTTCATACAAATTTCATGGAAACAATTGTAAATGTAATTTAGAAATGGGAACATATGAAATAAAATACTGCTTAATTATTTCTTCAAAGTCACACAACAATTTTGGTTTCTCAGCTAGAAACAGAAACTCAACTTCCTAACATTCACCTGAAGCTCTATATGGGTAACTGCAGAAATTCCATGTGTGAAGTTTCAATCAATACAGATGTATTTAAGCCCTTTTTTTAAAGAATATATTCTATGGCTTATGCTATTATAGTTGTCCCATTTTTTTTCTCACTTTTATGCCCCTCCTCCAGGTAGGCCCATTCCCTCCAGCATCTTTTCCCTCTTAGTTCATGGCCATGGGTTGTACTTAAAGTTCTTTGGCTTCTTCATTTCCTGTACTATTCATAACATCCCCCTATTATTGTACCTACCAGTAATGCTTCTATTCCCTGTATCTTTTCCCCATTCTCCCCTTTCCCACTTGTCACTGATAACCCTCCATGTGATCTCTATTTCTGTGAATCTGTTCCTATTCTAGTTGTTTACTTAGTTTGTTTGTTTTTTTTAGGTTTTGTTTTTTTAGGTTCATTGCTGTGAGTTTGTTGTCATTTGACTGTTCACAGTTTTTCACCTTCTTTTTCTTAGATTATTCCCTTTAACATTTCTTGTAATAAGGGCTTGGTGATGATGAACTCCTTTAACTTGACCTTATCTGGGAAGCACTTTATCTGCCCTTCCATTCTAAATGATAGCCTTTCCAGATACAAAAATCTTGGATATAGATCCTTGCTTTCATCATTTTGAATACTCCTTTCCTGCCCCTTCTTGCCTGCCAGGTTTCTTTGAAGAAATCAGCCGATAGCCTTATGGGAACTCCTTTGTACGGAACTGTGTTCTTTTCTCTTGCTGCTTTTAAGAATCTCTCTTTATCTTTAGCCTTTGGCATTGTAATTTTGATGTGTCTTGGTGTGGCCCTCTTTGGGCCTAACTTCTCTGGAACTCTCTGAGCTTCCTGGATTTGTATGTCTATTTCCTTCACCACATTAGGGAAGTTGTCTTTCATTATTTTTTCAAGTAAGTATTCAATTTCCTGCTCTTCCTTTTCTCTTCCTGGCACCCCTGTTATTTGGATGTTGGAGCATTTAAAATTGTCCCAGAGGTCCCTAACTCTCTCCTTGTTGTTTTTTTTTTAAGTCTTGTTTCTTCATTCTGTTCTAATCGACTGTTTATTTCTTCCCTCTGATCCAAGTTCATTGATTTGAGTCCCAGCCTCTTTGCCTTCACTGTTGGTTCCCTGTATATTTTTTCTTATTTCACTTTGTATGCACTTCACTTCCTCCTTTATTTTGCAGCGGTACTCAATCATTTCTCTGAGCATTTTCATTACCAGTGTTTCAAAGTGGACCGATGTGGTGGGCCTAAGGTAGGCAGCAGCTGCCCACACATGCTTCCACCAGGTGGCCCCACAAGGAACCCAGCTGCAAGCTGTGTCCCTGGAAGGAAAAGCACATAGGTGAATGAAGCACAGGGTCCACAAAGCATGGCCTCCTGTGGTGCCACCTGTTCCCTTTGTGGGAGGTCAGAGATGGTGCAGGGAGGTCTGTGTAGCATAAAAAATGGAGGATTGTTTTGAGGGGAAATTTTGAGTGCAGCGTAACAGGGTTACATGGTATTGGGGGTAAACAGAGCCCACACACTAGCAGATCTCCCCCTCCTGATTTTAATCAGATCAGGGGTGTAATGATAGATCTGGAGCTACAAGCACACTGTCTCATGTGATCTCTCTGTCATCACTGCTAAAACAAAATATACATGGAAAAAGGAAAAGGCTCACCCTCCTGGTGCTGTGGGTAAGGGTCTTGTGTGGGACAATTGAAACAGCCTCCTGAAATGTCAGGGTGAAGCCTGCTCAAAGTAGGGAGCAGTACTGAGTGGATGCCCTAACTTTTTTTATCATTAAATTCATTTTGTTGACTTAAGTTCTAAATTAAGTATCCTATCAACTCCTGTCAGTTAAAGGAGTTAGTGTTTGTGAAGCACTTAGTATAGTGCTTGACATTGTTGGCTATTGTTTTCATAACAATTGTTTTCATTATTGAAGCTAATGTTTCACCTACTGAATTCTGATAGCTTGAATGTAGAAACGTTTCTCAGGGTTACTGGAGAGTGATCAGGGCAATGCTGATTGGTTCAGTGTGCTTGCCTGATGGGTTTAATAGGCACGAGGAAGAAAGGTGGAAATAGCAGCTGGTGCACACTGTTGTGTGTTCTGGCCAAACATCTTACATTGACATCTTCTCTAAATGAAATGATCTCCAGCCCAGTACCTCCCTTTAGTGATGTCCCCAATACACGTGCATGCCCTCTAGGAACTGTGGAAGCTGCATGCCTGTCAGTGGAGCAGGAACCCACTGGTTTGCAAAGGTGGGGTAACACTAACATGGTTTCACTGGGGTTGGGCCTGAGGCCTGTCACTCCACTTATGAGAGCCACCTCTGAGCCATCATGGGGGCACCCATGTGATCCCACTGGGATTTAGAGACTCGACTGATAAGCCTTGGCTCCAGGCCTGCATCTTAGCCCAGGAGGGAGGGAAGGCCAAGGCTCTCTGGTTCATACAGATCCACTGCCCTCCTGGGCCTTGGCCTGCAGACATTCATAATGTCCAGGAGTGACTCTCCACCACTGGACTACTGGCAAGAGAGGTATAAGCCAGAGTCTCCAAGACTGAGATCCTTTTAGTCAGGTTGCCTATTCCTGAGCCACTTAGCTGTGAAGGACTGACCTGCTCACTTGCCCACTGCCAGTATCCACAGTCCTTTGCTGTTTGTCCCAATCTGCTCAGAGACTCTAATTCCAACTGCCTCTGGGCTTCCTGCCCCTTCTCCTGTTCATAGAATCACCTCCAGCCTCAGTGAATCAAACAAAGCCAGCCTTGCCCTCCCTGTGTGGATGAAACCGTCCAGCAGTATCCATCTCGGCTGCAGATGCTCGTGGAAACACGAGAAAAACATACACAGAGACAACCAGGTCCTGTGGGTAAATAGGGACAGAAGGGCCACTCTCTCTAATGGAGAGCGCCATGACCACTATCTCTAGTGGAGAGTGCGCCGTATCTATTCCCAAGCAGATTTTTATTGAGAATACAGACTTAGTTTGTGGATTCACAGTCTGGCAGAAAAGATCAAAAGAAGTAAGTGACTTACAAAGGTGCAGACAGAACTCCCGCTGTGATTCTGGGCAGAGATTGGAGTTTTATCATATGAAAGGACTTCAAGTTCCAAAGGTTTCCTGTCTGTGCCTTTAAACTCCAAGTTAATAACATCCTCCAGCAAACAGATCTCACAGGATCTTGCATATTCTATGTCTCAGGCCAGATCACCCCAGGAGTCTGCCATTTCTGGTCTGGGCCACCCCTGCAGGCCTGAGTTAACAGAGAAGACAGAGGCAGCCAGGAGACTTGGAATGCTCACAAGGACTCAGGCTTTGACAAAGCCGAGGGGGCAGGGGTTGATGTCCATCACCCCTTCATATCCACAGCCCCGAGTCTCTTCCCTTAGGGCATTCCCACATGATCGTGTCTCTCTTAGATTCATTCTCTTTCTTAGAGAATTGTTACCTGTCTTTGACTGCTGATCATACAAGGGAGCCAGGCATGAGAACAGGCAGCATTCATGCCAGGGAAATAAGTTTTGTCTCCTTAGTGGCTTCTGGTCTGGAGGTCTTTCATTCAGCCTGTCACAGGGGGTTACACCTTCCTGAGACCAGGCAGGGAGGTCCCCAACATCCCTGTATAGCTCCCTATACTGACCACCATGCACCCTCTCACTCAGGCTGCACTGCCTGGGAAATCGTTGCCCACCCTGCTGGTTAAATGGCCATCCTGGTTTGACCTCCATGGGCCCCCCCACACCAGCTTGCACAGGCCCGCTGTGGGACACTGGGAGCCCTGGCTTGAGGCTGGGGCCTTGGCTAGTCCTCTTCACTGCAAGCGGTATCAATCTGTCTTCTTTTGAGAACAGAATACCAGGCTTCTGTTGGAAAGGGCAGGCTCTCCCCCCGGCACCCTGGGCAAATGCCAGGGTGTCCCTTGGGTCAATTCAACCTTTGATGATGGCTGTGAGGGGAATAGTCTGGCAGTGATTACTGGTAGAAAACACTCCTTTTCTCTTCCCTCTCCTCTCTTACGTTACATAACTAGCAGGGTCCCCGCTCATCCCTTTTTCCAGAGTGGTGTGGATATACTGCTTTTGAAATAAACATTCAACTACTCTGACCAACTTCTTTGGTAGGGAAAAACAACTTCATATGTCTTTGCATGAACTAACTAACCATATAAGTCCTTCCTGGAAAATGTCAAATGCAATCCTTGGTCGGGGCGGCATGTTCCTGCTAATGAACCATGAAGGTCTGGGCTTTTCCCATCCTTTTCCAGCAGAATCTGTTGACCCAGTTGAACACTCTGGGAAGCCCTTCTGAGCCAGTGACAGAGACAGTGCAAGACAGAGAGAGCTCCAAGGGAGGAGTGGCTGCAACATTTCACGTTGTATCAGGAGAAGCAAGCAAAGTCTTATTTTTGTTTCCCAAATAGGCTCTTTGTATCAGTATACCTAAATTAAGAACCAGCTGTCTAAACATAGAGATAATTTGATGTTATCAGAACTGTTATTTCTTAATTTTAAAACATCTGAATTTTACTGGGGTATTACATTTATTTTGCTAGTGTGCATATGTAGTATATTTTTCATTTTCTCTACACCCTTTCATATCTTCTCCAAATCTCCCCTGCTGTGTCACAGCTCTGTGCCTTTGCTTCTGCTCATCTTACCACCTGGAACACCACCTTCTCCTCCAGTGTCCCTCCCACTCTCAGTAACCAAATTTTTACTCATTCTTAAAAACTCAACTCAGATGCCCCTTCCTCCAGGGACTCCCTCACCCTCCCCACCCTAACTTAAGGCTCATCCCCACTGATCTCACACACCTCATGCATATATTTCTCTTCCTCCTACCCATATTTCAAATAAAATTTTAGCTACTGTGTCTTTATTCCCTTCTAGACAGTAAGCTGTTTGGGAATAGTGACTGCATTTTAGTCATGGTGGCATTCCTAACAGTGATCAGAAAAACCCTGACACAGAAGAGGCTTGAACTGGTATTTCTTGTTCTGCACACTGACCCCTTTACTTTGCCCACTCTAGACCTCCCTTCCTTGAGAAGAAACTGCATGCCCTTGGGCACACCTGCCATGAAATGTTCTCTTTTTTAGAGTGGCCGCTGTGCAGAGCTGCTCAGCAAATGTGGTTTTGTCATATGTACACTCTATTGTCTGTATCAGGAGTTCTGAAACTTTTTAGTCTCAGAAACTCTTTCTAATCTTACCCATCATTGAGGACACTAAAAATCTTTTGTTTATGTGAGTTACATCTATTAGTAGTTACTAAATTATAAATTAAAACTATGAAATTAGAAAACTATAAGGTCCCTTTAAAATAATAAGCTCATTACATGCTAATGCTAATATTTTTGAAACAAAAAATTTAGTAAGAGTGGCATTATTTTGTATTACGGTTTCTCAGCCTTGGCACTATCTAAAGCTTGGACCAGATAATTCTTTGTTGTAGGTTGGGCTGTGCATTGCAGGGTGTTTAGCAGCATCTCTGGCCTCCAACCTGTAGATGCTGGTAGCACTCCCTCCTCCCAGTTAGGACAGCCAAGCAATTCCTCATCACCTGGGGGGTGGATGAGGACAACATCACCCTGGTAAGAACAGGTATTTTATATTTCTGCAAGTCTTTTAATTTCTTAATAGAAGACAGGTCAATTTTTATTTCTGTTTCCACATTCAGTCTGTTGCAATGTGTTGTTTTGACTGATGTATATGAAGAATTACAGCTGTACACAGCTATGTAGTTGGAAAAGGGGAAATATTTTATTAACTTTTAAAAATACTTGTGCATAGCCTTCTTTGATACTACAGTGAAACTCAGGAAAAAAGTGGTTTCTTAAAGGTTAGTTGTGACATGGAATCTGAAATCTATTAATGATCTTTTCCTGTTCTATAATATTAGAATATATTACTTTATCTTCAACTTTGAAGGGATCTTTCTTCTTTTGTAGTATTATATATATTCCTTACTTGGGAAATGTTTATGGAGCTCTTTTCAATGTTAACACATCTCATTATACAATATAAAAGAAAATACATCTTACTATTAATTTCATTAGAAGAAAATTAAGTGCTGGAAAGCTATCAAGGTCCTAAAGGCAGATGCAAATTTTTGACAAATCTATTAACATAAATACCACATGAAGAAAACAAAGAATAAAAGTTATATGATCATATCAGTAAATGCAAAATCATTTTGATAAAATGCAGCAACAATTATAAAAACTATCAGCTAAGTGGGAATAGAAGGAACATACAATATGACAAATACAGAGTTGAAAAAAAACTCAATGGGGAAAAAGCTAAAAGATCAGGAATAAGACAGGGATGTCCATTTTCACCACTCTTCAGCAACATGGTACTGGCCACAGCAATCAAACAGGAAAAAGAAATAAAAGGCATTCAAATGGGAAGGAAGAAAAAAACTGTCATTATTTGCAAGCAACACGCTACTCTTCATGGAGAATGAAAAGGATTCAACCCAAAATCTAAAACTGATCAGTGAATTCAGTACAGTATCAGGATACAAAATAAACATTCACACATCAGTTGCATTTTATATACCAGTAACTATAAGAGAGGGATCCTAAGAGAACAATTATTCACAATTGCACCAAAATAAAATAAAATAATAAAGTAAAATAAAATAATAAAATACCTAGGAATGAATTTAGCCAAGGCAGCCAAAAACTGGGAAGCATGCATGATGGGCAGACAGAGAAGTCCAAGAGATGCCTATCAATTAAACTCAAAGAGCTGGAAAGGGAACTCACAGTACTCTAAGAGAGTAGGGAAATCCCTCACTTCTTTTTCTTCCCTTGTTACCTCACACTGCAGCCCCCACACAAGCTCCAATGGAGCACTGTGGGAATCTATAGGAGCACAAACTCTGAGGGAGGAAAATCTCTCCACTTGAAAAAGCAGAGGCCCCAAGAGGATGGGCAAAGCCCCAGCGCTTTACTTCCTCTTTTGGCTCTCATGCCACACATGTGGCTGCCATTGCAGGGTAACTAAAGTCCCAGCTTTCTGGTCAGACAACAGAAAAAAGGATCCCAGGAACTATAAAAGTCGGAGCTCATAGAGAAGCAGGAGCCTGGGCAAGTGAAAACTCAAAGAGCAATGGCAATGAATTCAGAACTGACACTGAAATAACAGCACACCCACAGCAGCAAGTCACAACCTGCCATCTGAAGATGAACAGGTCAATTGCCTTCTAAAGCAAAAATATCGGCATGCTTCATAGGATTTAAATGAGACCCAGAGTCACATAATGTAATATTTAAAATGATACAATCAAAAATTACTTCATGTGTGAAGAACCAGGAAAACCTTAACTCATATGGAAAAAAACCATTGATATGCCAGTCAAGAGGAAACAGATGCTGGAATCATCTGATATAAATATTAAATCAGCTTATATAAAAAATAATCCAAAAAGCAACAGTGAACACCCTTGAAATAAATACAGAAATAAAAGTCCAAGCAAAGAAATAGAAGATATAAAGAAATACTGTGAAAAATTGTTAAACAGAGAAATACAAATTTAGTAGACTAAGTGGCAAAACAGAGATGGCAGAGTAGTCATTGAACAAAGATCAATACAAATTATCTAATCTGATACACACAGAGAAAACTGATTGAAAATGAACAGAATCTTAGGACCTCCTGGACAAGAACAAAAGGTCCAACATTACTGTCATCAAACTCCTAAAAGGAGAGGAGGAAGAATATGGTGCTGAAAAAAACTTGAAGAGACAATGGCTAATAACTTTCAAAGTTTGTTAAAAGACATAAATATAGATGTTTCAAAAAAATTTAGTGAACCCCAAACAGGCTGAAATGGAGGTAATTCATGCCAACGCATCCTCAACTGCTGAAAACTAAAGACACATGTGAGACAAATAAAGATATTTGCAGACAAAGACTGAAACATTAACTATTAACATATCCTCACTGAAGAAGCCATAAAGAAAGAAAAGGTAATCTAGAAGTGGGGCGAAAGCTATGAGAAGGAAAGGTAAACCAAGGCATATGTAAACATAGAGGTAAATCTGGATAAGTATTGACTGTATAAAACAACATCAATAATGATGATGGTGTTAAAGACCAAATTTGGGGATTGTAAAGAATGTGAAAGTAAAACACTAGACAATATTAATATAGAAAATGGGAAGGTGCAATCAGAGTTAAAGCACTCTGCGATCCTGCCATTGCTTGCTGGAAGGGAAAAGATTATCCTTAGGCTTTGTTAAGTGAAATATACCTGTTGGACTTTATAAGTAACGAATCAGATGTTGACCCTGCCACAATGGAGGGAGTGTCCAGGCTCTTAGAGATGAGGAGAGTGACACAAAAATAATGTAAATCCAAGGTTCAAAAACTAAAAAGTTATAGATGCCAGAACAGCAGCACTGTGAGCAAGCTTCTCTCATGTCAAATCCCATCATGTCAAAAGTTCTATGTTCTGTAAGGAGGATAAGATGTGGAGAGAATAGGTACTAGTCTGGGAAGTTCAGGTTTCTGAGCCTTTGGGTTCTTGAGACCAGGCTCCTAGCATTCTAGGGTCCCTGTGTTGTTTGGAAGGAGGCTGGAAGTCATGAGGTCTCTCCACACTCTTCAAGTCTGCAGGAGAAGATCCTGGGAGTCAAAACCAATTTCTTATCAGTATCACCTTTTTTTCCTTCAGTGGCTCCCTCAGGGAACTAGTGACAAGAGAAGAGTGGATGAGTGTGTGCTGGGCACACCTGTAGGTAATAGGGGATGAATTTGGGGCCTGTCCAATGCACTGCTTCAAGTAGCCACGTCTCCTTTTTTCTGCCTCTCAGTGATTTCAGCCTTCCACCACAGTCCTGTAGCCCTGCCCCAGAATCCTTAATTCAGCTTGAACAGTTCATCTGCAGCTCCAGCCCCTATTGTTCCCAACTACTCCCAGGGACTTAGGCCCGTACATCATTGAGGAGTACATGCAGTTGCTCAGTGATGCTGCCAATGAACAGCTTGATGTCCTCTCTGTTCCCGTGGTGGGTGATGTTCTGTAGGGCCTTCACTGCCTCTGCCCTTACTCGCCACTCGTCATCCTTCAGGAGTTCTTCCAAGAAAGGGACCAAGGTCTTCAAAGTGTCTGACTATTTGGAAGAAGGTACAGATCACTTACCACCTGCAGATCATGCAACACTTCAGGGACAAGGATTTATATGAGAAAAGAGATGTTGCCTAAGAGAATCAGACACAGGGGATCAAGGAGCTGGATGCACTGAGGACATGGAAGGCTGGTGCTCCAGGTATATGGGAGGCCTGATGGCCAGGTTGTATAAGTCTACAGACTGCATGCTCTATGCCCTAGAATGAGGGGTGGGGAATGAACTATGCCCTGAGTAACTAAGAGACCCAGGGGAGGTACATTAAATGGTTTGGAGACTCACACTGGATTCCCACTTGGTCCCCCCAGTCTTACTTTTCCTGAGTGCAAAGCCAGGTTAGTGATCTCAGATCCCAATTTCCTTCATGGTAAGGTCAAGCTCCTTGATCCACTTAATTAGATTGCCTGCTAAGTCTTTCCCAGGGACTAACTACCCACTTCTTTCTCTTCATAATTACATGCAAGATACTTTGCAGCAGAAAATCCTTGGAGGGCTCATGTGGAGGGAAAGCTGTTCCTTAGATTCACATGGTTCTCCATAGTGTCCAGATCAGTGCTGACTGAATTCCTGATCTATTCCAAAGGGTCTTTTCAGAGGGTCATTTTGGCACAAGATATCATCAATAAACATTCCATGAGCTTGCTTGTTTGCAATCCACAGCCTTACCTTTCACAGAAGTCTATGCTGCCTGACACCCCAGGGAATCAGGGTGAATCCCCCAACAATGCCTACACTCCTGCACAGGGTTGTCATTAACTGGGGAATTGGTCACCCTCATGGACAGCACTTCAATTATGAGCTCAGAATTACAATGCTGGGCCCCGCAGGACCAGAGAGAAAATTTAGCATAAGCCTAGATTTTAGGGGTGAGGATTAAATCCAGCTGAGGAGAGGGACTTGGCCAAGGCCTTCTGGCTGGTTGGCGACAGAGCCAGGAGAAGAGCCCAGGGCTCCTGAGTTTCAAGGCAGAGCTCTTGCTGCAGCACCACGTTACCTTCTGCAAATCTGTGCCTCGCTCTTGGATGACCGCGCTCAACAACCGGGCTGAAGCCAGAGACAACTGGGCCCTGCTGCTGCTCAGTTCCTCCACAGCTGTCAGTGCCAGGTTGGTGAGCTGGGGCTGGGTGAAGAACTGTGCGAATGCTTGCAACAGGGTGGGATCAGGCTGGATGCAGGGGTCCCCTGTCTGAGACAGCCTGTGCCATTTCTCCTGGTTTGGGAGGGCTTCTCTTGGGAAGATGATGTACTGGTTGAGAGGTGGGTGCCTCTCCTATTCCTGCTTCTGTCCTCCCCTCTCTCCTTGCCACCCCCAACAAAGAAAGAGCCATTCACAGAGCAGCAAGGAGGTTTTCACACACACACCTAGTGAGGGCAGTTCAGTGGGAACTATGGTACCACAAATCCACCTTGCAATCAGGGCCTTTCTCCCATTTGTGTCTGAACCACCACCCCGATTTATAGAAAGGAGGTAGCAATGTCACCTGCTCTCTGGGTTCTGTGCTTGTTGAGGACATGCCTGGCTGAGGGCCTCAACCTCTGGTCCCTCTTCTGGTAACAAAGGGTTGGGGGAGGAATAGTAGAGTGGAGCCTGCTAAACTGAATTGGGCTAGGTCCTCCTGACTCTTAATTGTTCTCCAGCAAAGAGCCAGGCAAAAAGAAGGGATGACTGAATTTCCATTGTGCAGATATGAGAACTTGAACCTCCAGGAGGTTAGGTGTCCTGTTGGTGCCTTCCCCCACCCCACCAGGGACACAGGAGATGTGACAGGGCTGCAGAATAGAGTAAAAGGAGTATGATCCTTTGACCACAAAATCCTGGTTTTAAATTCAGTTGTCTCTTGTGAGCTATGTGACATAGGGGAGGTTCTTGACTTTTCAGAGTCTGTTACCTCACCTACAAAATGAGGATAATAAGTTTCACCTAAGAAAGAATGTCTGGGATTGAAGCAAGAAAAGGTATATAAACTGCTTAGTTCCTGGTCATGAACTAGGTGCTCAATAAATGTTGCTTTCCTCCTTTCTTTGAACTACATTTCTCAATGAGCACCTGAAAGTGTGCTAGGGCTGCCCCACTGCACACCATCTCCCAAGAGGAGATTGTGGTTATCTCGTCTACTTAGCCAGGAGAGAGGAGATGGAAACCTCCCTATTTTTATCTAATTTTTTAAAATATATTTTACTGATTATGCTCTTATAGTTGTCCCATTCCCCCCTTTATTCCCCTTTACCCTACAGAGCCCTTCCACCCCCATTCTCCCCTCCTTAGTTCATGTCCATGGGTCATGCATACATACAAGCTTATTGCCTTCTCCATTTCCCATATTATTCTTAACCTCCCCGTGTATTTTGTACCTACCATTTATGCTTCTTATTCCCTGTACTTTTTTCTGCATTCTCTCCAGTCCCTTGCACACTGATAACTCTCCATGTGATCTCCATTTCTGTGATTCTGTTCCTGTTCTAGCTGTTTGCTTACTTAGTTTTGGTTTTTCTTTTTTTTAGGTTTGGTTGTTGACAGTTGTAAGTTTGTTGTCATTTTACTGTTCATAGTTTTGACATCATCTTTTTCTTAGATGTGTCCCTTTAACATTTCATATAAGGGCTGGGTGATGATGAACTCCTTTAACTTGACTTTATCTGGAAAACACTTTATCTGCCCTCCAATTCTAAATGATACCTTTGCTAGACAGAGTAATGTTGGCTTTTCATGAATTTGAATACTTCTTTCCAGCCCCTTCTTGCTTGCCAGGTTTCTTTGGAGAAATCAGCTGATAGCATTATAAGAACTCCTTTGTGGGCAACTCTCTTTTCTTGCTGCTTTTAAGATTCTCTCCTTATCTTTAATCTTGGGTAATGTAACTATGATGTGCCTTGGTATGTGCTTCCTTGGGTCCAACTTCTTTGGGACTCCCTGAGCTTCCTGGACTTCCTGTATGTCTATTTTCTTTGCCAGATTGGGGAAATTCTCCTTCATTATTTTTTCAAATAAATTTTCTTCTTCTTGCTCTACCTCTTCTCCTCCTGGAACCCCTATGATGTGGAGGCTGGAATGTTTAAAGACGTCCTGGAGGTTCCTAAGCCTCTCCTCATTTTTTTGAATTCTTGTGTCTTCATTCTGTTCTGGCTGAATGGTTATTTCTTCCTTCTGCTCCAAATCATTGATTTGTGTCCCAGTTTCCTTACCTTCACTGTTGGATCCCTGTACATTTCTCTTCATTTCACTTTTCATAGCCTTCACCTTTTTCTATATTTTGCAAACACACTCAACCATTTCTGTGAGCATCCTGATTACCAGTGTTTTGAACTCTACCTCTAATGAGTTGGCTATCTCTTCATTCCTTGGTTCTATTTTTGGAGTTTTGATCTGTTCTTTCACTTGGGCCATATATCCTTGTCTTTGCACAACTGTTACCTTGATTTCAAATGTGTTGTTGTCTTTTTTTCGATTGTGTGAGGATGCAAAGTGTATCTATTTACACCACCATCCTGGCCAGAAGTCATCCAGCAACCTCTCCTTGACCATCCTGCCTCTAGTTTCACCATTCTCTCTGGCCCACAATATACTTTCTCTTGAAAACTAATCACTGTCTATCCTAGGAGGCAGAGCCATCACATGAAGTGTTCTTGACATTTTTCTGGATCATGGATCTCTTTTAGAATCTAATAAATGCTATGGGTCCCCCTCCCAAGAAAAAAAATATTTAACAACCACATGTATACCCATGATAGCTCTACAGAATTCCAAAGGGACTCCCAGAATCCCTGGGGTCACATGCAAAACTTCTCTACCACATGGAAAATCAAGACATGCAAGCATGAATTCAGCATCATGAGTGTTTTTGTTAGCCCAATTGTTCCCCAATTCACAGTCTTTCCCTCATGAAATGGCCAAGATGATCCTTCTGAATCTATCCAATGGGGTAGATTGAGAAGGGGACTCTGGAGGGAGGGTTATAAGGTTGAGTTGACTTAGCCTGCAAGAAAGATAACAGTGAGGATCAGATGAGAAGGGGCTGAAAAACTGATAGTAGCCAACGTTTCTCCCCCCTTGACTAAGGATTGACTAGGGAGAGAAAAAAATATATGAAAGAATAATATCAGACAGAATATCATGGGTAGATATGTTGCTGTTAATCAATTTCCTCTAGTAGGGAAAGTAGGCAAACAGCAGGAAAGAAGTTGTGGACTCTCTTAACTCAAGCAAAATAGGACAGATTTTTCTTGATGTGTCTTGGGTCCTAGAGACATGGAGGTGGGGGATCTGGCCTTGATGACCATACCTGCCATGGAGCACTAAGGCCAGAGAAATAGAGTCCAGGTGGGATTGTGCCACCACCAGTTTTAGAGAACAAGAGCCCTCTCTAAGCTTTTGTTTCACAGAGGAGGTTGCTCAAGTAGACAAGAAGTCATTTGGTTAGGATTTGAGTGCACTCTGCAAGGGCAGGCTGGGGCCTTGAGCACTGCCACAGTTTTGGAGCTGTGAGAGAGAGGAGACAGGCCTACCTGGCTTTGATGAAGCCCTTGACTCTGGATCCCATAGGGGCACCAGACTCAGCTGAAAGCCCTGAATGCTCAACTCCTGTTCTGGAAGAATGTCCTGATTTTTCAAAGCACACACCCTTTGGCGCTCTACCACTACCTTGAACTTGAGCTTATCCTTGCTGCATCAAAAAATTTTTTCAAAAATATTTTGAAACCACACATAGTAGAATTAGAGAATTCTATCTGGAAAAAAAAGTCCAGCCATTGTTAATATAATGAGAACAGTTCCCATGAGACCAATATAACCTGGCAGTCAAGGAGAGTAGGCTGAAATGTGTATGCATGAACAGTGACCACTTCACTGTATAGTCAGTGGGGATGGTAGACACTGTTGAGTAAGCTTGTGTACTGTGTGGCCTTTGCATTCAAAATGCTGAGAGTAGAGCAATGAATCTACATCCAATTTTGCATTAAGCTTGAACATTCCTCCACAGAAACTATTTGGATGATTCAGAAGGTTTTGGGGGATAATGAAATGAGTGCAGCACAAATAAAAGTGCAGCACAAATGCTTTGAAGATGGTTGAGAACTTGTTGAAAGTGATCCATGTTCTGGAAGGCCTGCAAGAAGCAGAATACCTGAGGATGTTGAATTTATATGGGCATAATCAACAAAGATTGGTGACTGACAGTGTAAGATAAAGACCACGTTCACTGAGTTTTTAGATTGGGAAGGTGTTGTCCATCACAAGTACACCCCCCACACCAAACAATTAGTAAGGAATACTACCTCAATGTTCTTTGTTGGTTGAGAGATGCAATATGATGAAAATGGCCACAGCTACAGGCAACTAGTGATTGAACCACAAAAACATGTCTGCTTGTGCATCACATCCTGTGCAGTTTTTTGGGGAAACATCAAATCACCAAGTGACTCATCCTCCCTGCTGTCAAGATTTAGCACCCTGTGACTTCTGTTTTTTTTATTTCAATCCTTTGAATTTTTTAATTTTTTAATATATTTTATTGATTACATATTACAGTTGTCCCATTTCCCCCCTTCACTCTCCTCCACCCTGCACACCCTCTCCCACCCACATTCCTCCCCTTTAGTTCATGTCCATGTGTCGTAAGTTCTTTAGCTTCTACATTTCCAGTACTATTCTTACCCTCCGCCTATCTATTTTCTACCTACCATCTATGCTACTTATTCTCTGTACCTTTTCCCCCTCTCTCCTCCTCCAACTCCCCTGTTGCTAACCCTCCATGTGATCTCCATTTCTGGGGTTCTGTTCCTGCTGTAGTTGATTGCTGAGTTTGTTTTTGTTTTAGGTGTGGTTGTTAATAACTGTGAGTTTGATGTCTTTTTTTACTGTTCATATTTTTTATCTTCTTTTTCTTACACAAGCCCCTTTAACATTTCATAAAATAAGGGCTTGGTGATAATGAACTCCTTTAACTTGGTCTTATCTGAGGAGCACTTTATCTGTCCTTCCATTCTAAATGAAAGCTTTTCTGGATAGAGCAATCTTGGATGTGGGTCCTTGTCTTTCATGACTTGGAATACTTCTTTCCAGCTCCTCCTTGCCTGCAAGATCTCTTTTGAGAAATCAGCTGACATTCTGATGGGAACTCCTTTGCAGGTAACTGTCCCCTTATCTCTTGCTTCTTCTAGGATTCTCTCCTTCATTTTTACCTTGGCTAATGTAATTATGATGTGCTTTGGCATGTTCCTCCTTGGGTCCAACCTCTTTGGGACTCTCTGAGCTTCCTGGACTTCTTGGAAGTCTATTTCCTTTGCCAGATTGGGGAAGTTCTCCTTTATTATTTGTTCAAATAACTTTCCCACTTGTTGCTCTTCCTCTTCCCCTTCTGGTACCCCTATAATTCAGATGTTGGAACATTTAAAGACGTCCTGGAGGTTCCTAAGCCTCTCCTCATTTTTTTGAATTCTTATTTCTCCATTCTTTTCTGTTTGGTTGTTTCTTTCTTTCTTCTGGCCCACTCTATTGTTGTGAGTCCCAGTTTCTTTCCCATCACTAGTGGTTCCCTATGCACTTTCCTTCATTTCTCTTATTGTAGCCTTCATTTGTTCATCTAATTTACAACCAAATTCAACCAATTCTGTAAGCATCCTGATCACCAGTGCTTTGCACTGTGTATCTGATAGGTTGGCTATCTCTTAGTCACTTAAAAGCATTGGCTCTGCGGCTTTGATTTGTACTTCCATTTGAACCTTTTTTTTTGGTCTGGTTGCACCTGTTATGTAGTGATGGGTGGAGCCTCACATATTCTCCAGGGCAGGGCAACCCAGTCGCTGTTGAGGTACAGGGAGAGACTCCCAGCCTCACAGGAGAGTGCATTGGAGATACCCACAGGGTTCTAGAATATACACAAGCCCACCCACCTGGGAATCAGCACCAGAAAGGCCCAGTTAGCTTAGGGGAAGCAGGGGGAGGGACTGAAATCTGACAGAGAGGAGCAAGCACTATTGTTTCCTCTCAGACATGACCCCCCCCCCAGCTTTTTGGCTTTTCCTAAAACTAACATTGTAACTGGAAAAGACACCAGTGTTCAGGCTGCCTGTCACTACCAAATCCAATAAGCAATGACAGCGATTGAATCTTTTATGGGTGCTTTATTCAGATGGCCGGTGATCTGAGAAGATGGGGAGTTCATACCCTAACAGACCATCTTGCCTTCTCTTTCCTGGCCAGATCTTTTATAAGGGGGTTGGGGGAGGGCAAACAAGAGTCAGCGAGAGTCTTTGAAGTTCGCAGCTACAGCACGTGTATCCTGGTCAATTAGCTGTCTCCAAGTGGGAGGGGTAGTCACCTGCTTCTTCCCGGTACAGATGTCTCCAGGTGGTAATCTCTAGCCGCACCCCAGGAGGTCAGCTGCTTTTTCTCAGGTGCCAGATGGGCCTTATCAGTAGTTTCTGAAACAAAAAGCTTAACCTACACATAACTTGCTAGATGTATGCCTATTTACCTTAAGCTAAAATTTTTCAAGTCTTAAGCTTCTATCAACATCACTTTTGAAAGGGAAGAGATTCCAGACCATCGATGAGATTCAGGAAAATACAATGGGGTAGCTGATGGAGATTCCAACAAAGGTTTTTGCAGAGTGTTTTTGAAGAAGGGAAGAGATGCTGGGAGAATTGTGTGAGGTCCCAAGGTGCCTACTTTGAAGGGGACTGAGGCATGATTGTCTTAGGTACAATGTTTCTTATATCTTGTAACTTATTCAAGAAACAGCCCTACTTTTCATATTATGTGGCCAGATACTTTCTGGACAGACCTCATGTGTTACAGGAAAGAATGAAATAGAAAACCAATACAGAATAGAAGAAAATAGCAATCATCTGCAATCCCACCACCTACATTTAAGCACTGTTACTCTTTGGTTATAAAATTCCAGTCAGCCTTTCCCTTACAATTCTGCAGCATTTTAACCATATATTCCCCAACTTACTGGGGCGTAGGTTTCTGTGCCTCATTTTTCCTGTTTAGAAAATATAGCTACCTGCTAACAGAATGATCCAACTTCTTTCATGAGGTTTTCTCATCTATTTACCAAGGAGAGAGGCATGTTCATCCAATAGAAGCAGGGAGGATCAGAGAGCTGGGGAAATGGGTACCAGGTCACACAGCAACTGGCAGAACCCCTAAGGCTTCTCTTCACTAATGTAGGTGTCAAAGAAAACTTTCACTGACATGAGATTGGACATGTACACCAGCCACACACAACAGATACATCCATGATCTGTCCAGACTGTACCTCTGTGACACAAAGTTGGAACCTCAATCAATCCTGAGAGAGGATTTTCAGTTTGCTTTTTGAGCTAATTAGAAGTTCAGACAAAAGCTACTTTTTCTACACCATCTCCGTCCCTTTGCCCTTCAGTTCAGACAATCTTCCTGATCTTTTTAATGGAATGAGACTCTCCCCTTGTTTGGCAAATAATAAAGTCAATATCTGCTTTAGATGGCTTTCACGGTCTTTGTGGGCCTTTCCCTTGCTGTGGGTAGCACTCCGCTTATCCCTGTGGTCAGTGGAAAATTACTCCCTTTCCAGGTTGTTTTCTGAACTCATGTGCTGTCTAAGTTTGAAACCAAGAAAGCAGTTGAGGTGTGTCCTTCATTCTCATCCCACTGTGTGCTTCAACATGAGTGCCTGTGATGAGCTGCTGCCAGGGTCAGATAGAAGCCAAGAAGAGGGCGTGCAAAGGAATTAAAGCGCTTAGGGAGGGTCAACAGCCCATGACCGAAACCAGCATCAATAATTACTATAACTTTGGGGGTTGAAATGGTAGAAGCCAGTGAAGTCACAGAAATATATTTGTTAGACAGATCCAGCTAGTGCAAGTGGAAAAGACATGGACAGCATGAAACACTGCACAAGTTTAGAGATCAGTACCTTTCAGAGGGCGGTGAGTGGTGGAAGTTCCTGGAGTCTCTGTATGCAAAGAGTGAAATTAGCAGAAGACATTAGCCCTAGGATTCAGGGTTTGGTGATGGTAAAATCAGAGAAACCTGGAGGATGGAGACAAACCCAGATCATAACAATGTTACCCTGGGAATTTCTTTCTGGTTTCTGGCTTCAGATTTAAGGTTATGGTGATCGGTGAATGTGTACATTTACAGGTATGCATGTGTACCTATCTGTCTTGGACTATTGGAAGATTTCCTCTGGACTGAAGATTGTTAGCTAGGTTAGAATGTCAAGGAAGGTTACAGTTGCTTTTTCTCCACATTGCCAAGAAGTTGGACTTCCATAAAACGCTAGTGGACATTTACCACAGCATAGAGACAAAGGCATTGGATTTATACTTTAATCTTGGTCCTGCCAAGCCTGAGTGCTCTAGAAGGAGCCATTTAACATTTCTGGCTGTGCTCTAGAGAGTAACCTATCGATACTTCAGGATGCTGTTACTGATTAAGAGGAAGAATAAAAAGACATGTAAACTGTAAGAGCGATTCTTACCTTCCAGTGGTGATGGTGATGGATGATCTTTACACTCCTGGGGTGTTGCTGCACATCCTTGTCTAGAGCAATTGTACACACAGATAATCCTTCCAGCTTTAGGACCCTCATAGTAAGGCTAAAGGACATCAATATTACTGGTGTTTAATGTAACTGGACCCACCACGTAAGAATATTCATTACAGAAGACAGGGCATGGAGAGAGTCTCCGTTAGCAACACTCAGGACCCTGACTACAAATAAGTGGAATGCATAAGGGGGAGGGGATCTTTAACAACCTTTGAGAGCAGCAATATTAACAACCTTTAGGAACAACCTCTGAGGGAAGTTATTTTTGTTCAGGAACATGAAACAAACATTAGTTGTGAAAGGAAGGCAAACTACATCTTGCCTATTTAAAGCAATAAAGGAAGGGAGTAAAAGTATGCAAGCAAAGAGGGTCTTTTGTTTCCCTGGCCATGAATCTTGGTGAAAGAGTACACACAAACCACAAAGATAGTCAATAGCATCTTCTCTTCTCCTAATGTAATGTGTTTCTTATTCTTTAGTGTACTTCTTTCAGAGAAAAAAAATCTACAAATAAAGCAGTGTCACACTTTCTTCAACTTGCCATCTCATTTGAGCTTTATGATGACATTCTGTTCAGAAAATCTCAAGACATTATCTCCTTTCTCTTCAGTGGCAGTCCAGTGTACCTAGACATGGAGAGGGAGGATACATGTAATCTTTCCAAGCAAACACTAATTCATTTGTTCAATATGTATTAAGACCTATCATATGCTGGGCTCTCTGCTAGGTGAGGATAACAAAAATAGACAGCTTGCCCCTGAGGGAAGAGAAGACCCAGTATATGTATTTGGGTTGAAAGTGATTTGTCAAGAGAGGGATAACATGTTGGGGGTCAGAAAGAGGGGGCAGTTATTTCCTTTGGATCTGAGCAGCTGGAGGCAGACTGAGTGCCTGAGGAGGAAAGAGTGGGCATTAGCACCAGAGGTAGATTTAAACAAGAGCACAGGGAGCCTTGGATAATCAGTTAAGGGTTTATTTTGAAGGCATAGGGAATAATCAAAGGGTTTTAGCAGGGGAGGAGCATGATGATCTGACTATAAATAGACCCTGAAACTTGGAATTTCACTTTTCGGGATGATTTGAGATGGATCAAAAGGAGACAGCAGTCTTGGCTTGCCCTTCGGTGAATGTCGTATTTGCTGCTTTCTCATCTCCCTCTAGTGTGAGGACTACACCCACGGGAGAGTTGAATTCTTTCATAACTCAACTCTGTGGATAAAATAGCCTTATACACTTAAGAAATCTTGAGGATGCACCTAATAAAATGCCATGAGAGAAATTCCATGTGGCTTAAAGGGAAAAACTAGCCACCCTGTAGGCAGAAGTTTCTTTCTAAAAGGATGGGCCTCAGGCAGAGCACAATAACAAGCCCTGGCAGCCAGGAAGGAGGACTGCAGCTGCTGCTGGGGAGGGTAGGAGGCTGCAGTGCACCAAGCTCTGGTGATCTCCCCTCAAGTCTGGATGTTGCCACTGATGAGCTGTGTGACCTTGAACAAGTCACTTTTCTTCTCTGGGACAGAATTTCCTTATCTGTCACCTGTGGGATTAGAGTGTGTGGTTCCTGAAGTTCCTTTCTCACTTTCTTGGGTTTATGGACTGAGCCAGGCTGCAGGGATGTCTGGCATAGCAAGTCTGCTGATCCCCAAGTTTCTCTTCTCTCTCATTGGTGCTGAGAGAGGCAACTCAATAGGATGCTCTTATGTCAGATCCCGGGCCAGGTCTCACAACCTAAATTTTAGTTCTGGCCTTGCTGTAGGTTGGTAGTGTGAACTTGGGCAAGATACTTACCCTCCATGACTCTTCGTTTCCTTTTCTAGAAAATACATAAATTCACATGCCAATGCTCACCAATCAAAGAC
>NW_025333529.1:0-2624 GCF_019186645.2 Phyllostomus hastatus
ATGGGAGTCTCCCAAACTCTTTTTATGAGGCCAACATCATCCTAATTCCAAAACCAGATAAAGACACAACAAAGAAAGAAAACTTCAGGCCAATATCGCTGATGAACATTGACGCTAAAATCCTCCACAAAATACTGGCAAACCGCATCCAACAGTACATTAAAAAGATCATACACCATGACCAAGTGGGATTCATTCAGGGATGCAACCATGGTACAATATTCGCAAATCAGTAAATGTCATACATCACATAAACAAAAGCAAAGACAAAAACCACATGATCATATCAATAGATGCAGAAAAAGCATTTGATAAGGTACAGCACCCATTTATGATAAAAAAACAGTCAGCAAGGTGGGAATAGAGGGAGCATTCCTCAACATAATAAAGGCCATATATGAGAGACCTACAGCCAACATCATACTCAATGGGCGAAAATTAAACTCTTTTCCACTAAGATCAGGAACAAGACAAGGCTGTCCACTTTCACCATTTCTATTCAATATAGTGGTGGAAGTTTTAGCCACAGCGATCAGACAAGAAAAAGAAATAAAAGGCATCCAAATCGGAAAGGAGGAAACAAAACTGTCACTGTTTGCAGATGACATGATAGTGTACATAGAAAGTCCTATAGACTCCACCAAAAGACAGCTTGACCTAATAAATGAATTTGGCAAAACACTGGGATACAAAGTCAATAGCCAGAAATCAAAGGCATTTCTGTACACCAACAATGAAACAGCAGAAGCAGAAATCAAGAAAAAAAAATCCCATTTGAAATAGCGAAAAGAAAAAGAAAATACCTAGGAATAAACCTAACCAAAGAGGTAAAAGACCTGTATTCAGAAAACTACAGAACACTGAGGAAAGAAATCAAGGAAGACACAAATAAATGGAAACATATACCGTGTTCATGGACTGGAAGAATTAATATCATCAAAATGTCCATACTACCAAAAGCAATTTACACATTCAATGCAATACCTATTAAAGTACCAACAGCTTATTTCACAGACATAGAACAAACACTTCAAAAATTTATATGGAACCATAAACGACCCTGAATAGCTGCTGCAATTTTGAGAAAGAAGAGTAAAGTAGGAGGGATCACAATACCTGACACTAAACTATACTGCAAGGCCACTGTCATCAAAACAGCCTGGTACTGGCATAAAAACAGGTACACGGACCAATGGAACAGAACAGAGAGCCCAGAAATAAACCCACGTCTCTATGGTCAATTAATATTTGACAAAGTGGGCAGCAACATAAAATGGAATAAAAATAGCCTCTTCAACAAATGGTGTTGGGAGAACTGGACAGCTATGTGCAAAAAAATGAAACTCGAGCACCAACTTACACCTTATACAAAAATAAATTCAAGGTGGATAAAAGACTTAAATATAAACTGTGACACCATTAAAGTCCTAGAAGAGAACGTAGGTAGGAAAATCTCAGATATTTCACACAGAAACTTTTTTACTGACATGTCTCCTAGAGCTAGGGACATAAAGGAAAGAATAAACAAATGGGACCTCATCACAATAAAAAGCTTTTGCACAGCTAAAGAAAACAGTATCAAAATAAAAAGAGAACCAACTGTATGGGAAAACATATTTGCCAATGATACCTCAGACAAGGGTTTAATCTCCAAAATATATAAAGAACTTATATGACTCCACTCTAAGAACACCAGTAACCCAATTCAAAAATGGGCAAACGACTTGAACAGACACTTCTCCAAGGAGGGCATACAGAAGATCCAAAGACACATGAAACAGTGTTCAATATCGCTAGCTATCAGCGAGATGCAAATTAAAACCACAATGAGATACCACTTCACACCAGTCAGAATGGCCATCATAAACAAAGCAACAAACAACAAGTGTTGGAGAGGTTGTGGAGAAAAGGGGACCCTCGTGCCTGTTGGTGGAACTGCAGCCTGGTACAACCACTATGGAAAGCAGTATGGAACTTCCTCAGAAAACTAAAAATGGATCTGCCTTGTGACCCTGTAATTCCACTGCTGGGACTCTATCCTAAGAACTCTAAAACACCAATCCAAAAGAACCTTTGTACCCTGATGTTCATAGCAGCACAATTTACAATAGCTAGGTGCTGGAAGCAACCTAGATGCCCATCAGTAAATGAATGGATCAAAAAACTATGGTACATTTACACAATGGAATTCTATGCAGCAGAAAGAAAGAAGGAGCTCCTACCCTTTGCAACAGCATGAATGGAGCTGGAAAGCATTATGCTAAGCGAAACAAGCCAGCCAGGCAGTGCAAGACAAAGACCATATGAGCTCACCTTTAACAGGAACCTAAACAACAAAACAAAGAAACAAGCACAATATAACCAAAGACACTGAAACTGGGGACAGACTGACAGTGACCAGAGGGGAGAGAAGAGGGAATTTCAGGGGACAATGGGAAGGGTTTACAGGAACAAGTTTAAAGGACACATGGACAAAAGCTAGGGGGAGGGTGGTAATGGGAGGGAAGTGGGGAGAGTTGGGTGGGTGGGCTGAAATGGGAGTAAAAGGGAGAAAACTGTACTTGAACAATCATTAAAATAAAATTTAAAAAAAAGGAATTGTGACAAATATAAAAAGCAGAGAG